>NW_018108198.1:373332-417457 GCF_000183805.2 Loa loa
TTTGATTTGCTGTCATAATTGTTTTAATGTCACATTCCTTGCAATATTTTCGTGTTGTATAGAGTGTTTACTATCGAATTTTTTGTTTCTCACTCAATTTTCCGAACTTAGCAACAATTCTTAGCACTACCTTCTCTTAAACAGTACTACATCATCGATCAAATCACCAGTAATTTAAGCTTTATCAAATCTTTAATTGTTGTTATTGTTGCATTTGCTTGTATACCACGACGTGTCTCCATGTCCTTCCTGACAATTATGTGTCATGGCGCTTGCATGATAAATCATATCGTCTATCAGCGTTTATTTAATATCTATTCTCATTTTGCTGCCTCATCCAGAATCTTTCAAAAATTTCATTCCCTTCTCTCGTTTCCCCAATATATCCGTTCTCATCCTTTTGCACTTCCATGTTCAAAATAATTCAGCTACCGTTACATTTTTACTCCATTTCTCAATGCTTTCAGCACTTTTTATAGTGAAAGTAACAAAATTTTTTACATCTTTGGACAACCGTTTATCCCTATCATTTTGGAAATAAGCAGGAAAAAGATCCGGAATACAGCTGAAATTTGAGATTGGAGAATATTCCGGAAGATTGAAATTGAAGCAAGAAGTTGAGAATTTGATTACCTGAAAGTGATTCTGTGGGTTTCACCATTTTCGTACTGTTTGTTACTTTTTTTAAAGATGCTTTTTCCACTTTTACTAAATATGAATTACTTGCACTACTTCATACTTTCAGCAACTGTGCCACCATTTGAAACGCTATTACTATCAGAATGTCACACTCGATTATTGTTGTTCACCCTCTTTTTTACATAGAATTGTTTGAATGCTTACCAGACTGGAAGACTATTTTAGCTAATTGGTCCGAACTTCAATTGCATTCATGCAATCTTTCAAAGGGAATTTCATCTTGCGATTTTTCATTTAATTATGGCATCCTTCTCCAGTTGTTTTTTCAAGAAGACTAAATGAAGACTCTAAGTTGGAAGCCGCTTAGGATGCAGGTGTTTTAATTATCAAGTTGTAAATGTTTCTCACTGGTTTTTTTCTTCTTTTTTTTATGTATTTAAAATGTGCAAAATTCTTTCCATGGCATTGTCGTACAGTGATAATAACACAATAGTCTTCGTTCAAAAAAAAGGTGCCGATTTCATCTTAAACTTTTTCCGTTCTAATCTTTCAGCTGAGGCTAAGGATTGTCGCATACAAGTTATGAGGATTCATGAAGTGTTTTCAATTTACAAGACTTTCTGATGGACCGCTTTGCTTCATGTCAAAATGTATTGAAAAAAAAAAAGCGAAATCGTACTTTACAAATTCCGGTAAAGTGTTACCTCGGAGGGTATCCTACTAGAAACAATAATTATATTTAAAGCGGATTTTGATGAAAGCACAGCAGTCTCAGATCTTGGTTCTTTGATTTGGTTTCCGCCGCATGCCTTTGAATATTTCCGAAAGTGATGAAAACATCGAAATTTCGTCTGTTTAAAATGTTAGCATAATGCATTCGATCTTTGATCTTACCGCATTTGAGAAATGGTTGTGGGCTCGGTTTTTAAATGGAAGTTTTTTTAGTGAGTAATAATTAGTCGGGTCTTTCTTCAGGTCGATTGTTCTATGTCCGATTAATTACATAAGTTGGGAACAAATGTCGGATGAGTGTCAGTTTAATGTCGGCAACCTGCAAGCATAAATTGAAAGACACGTGCGCGCGTAGATATGTGTGTGTATGTGTATGGGTGTTCTATGTATATAATAAAGCTGGCTTGGATTCCAAAACGAATTCTGCTATCTATCCATTGTCGTCTCATAGGGCATTTTGACACTTTTCTAAAATGAAAGAGATGCACTAAGCAAACCAAGAGCCAAGCGTTCCACAGCTGATTGCATTTCCGAATTCAGAATAATGAAATATTTGAAGAGGTTTAGAGTGGAAATTTTTCGCTAACCATAGCAGGATTGCTGAAAACATTCAATTGCAAGTAATATGTCTTTCGATTCTGCAATGCCATCCATCTAAGACATTCTGTTTAATCGGGTCACAACTGATTAGGCTGTTCTATCTCTACTGTGTCATTTCGTCCAGATATTGCAGTGGGATATGTATGTATTTGTATATTGCTGCGGGGTTAATGCTTTTGTCAATAGAAGAATAATTCTCATTGGAAGGATTGTCATCATTATCACACTGATCAAATCATTCTTCGATATAAATATCTCTTAATTCCAAATTTCTTTCTCATACTCTCCGCTCTTGGTATCTCACAGCTGCTACCCATGTCTCATTTGCCCTTTCTACTTTACCTTATCCTGTTTATTACCACTGTTCCATAACTAACCCGGTTTTTCCTCTTCATCATTGTTTATTTAACAGCTCAACTCCGTAAGTGCGTTTGTCGTTTTGGTATTTTGCACATTTGGATTTGCTCTTTTCATCCCTCTTACTTAGAGGTAGTTCGACATTCCAAACCAATTAATTTAGTGGTCTGGTTACAATACCACCTCGTCCACCTCCACAAGTCATTTCCCAAAGGCTCCTCCATCCACTCACCTTAAGCACATCGCATTCAATTAAGTGCCTCTTCCTCTTTATGAAACCATCGGAATAAAATGATTCTGTTCAACCCTTCAATGATCAGATTGATGAATGGTTCGAACTGCTGATTCTGGATGGCATATTTTCGTCATTTATATGAGGCATGCAAAGAAATATCTCCTCACTTCAGTCCTCATTGCAATGAGACACTAAGAATCTAACGAATGATTGATTCTACGTGTAGCCAAAAGCGAAGGAACTTTTCTTAATTAGTCTGTTGACTTTTTTATGTGACTTAAATATTCTATCTATCTATCACACTTATCGAAATGCAACTGATGTTATTATCAAAGATTACGTCTAGATTGGAATAAATGACGTCAGAATGCTTTCTTCTTATTATTAAGGTTTATGCTAACGTAATAGATGTTGGCCGGCTTACCTTTTTTTATCATATCAATTAATGGTAATTTACATTTATCTCTCCACCACCTTCCTCTTCATATCCAAATTAGTTGTCATCCAACTCTACAAAATGTTCGGTGTTTCGAATGAGCCAGTACTGACCTAGCCATCTGTGTCCTAAAAATCTTTTCCTCAAATATCAATCGACAAGTTATTTTCTTTTTTTCAAATTTCACTTTAACTTTTGTATCCATTCTACGACCTTCCATCAGGCCATGTTCTGTTTTACATCTAACTTTCCCATCTTACCCAGAACCTATGTCCAACAGATTTTGCTGTAAGTGTCACGCATAATGGGTGTGACGAAGGAGTGCTATGTGTACATAAGTTCGTATCTCTGTCGTCGTGGGTTAATAGCTTAACAAAACAATTATTTAGTGAAGAAGTCGGAAAGAACAAGCTGCAAAGAAATAGCGTTACCTTTGAAATGTTAAGGGTTGACATCATTGCTATATAAAAGTTAAACGTATTTAGACGGTTATGATGGCAGCTGTCACAACTAGCAGTGGACCGCTGACTGGCGGCCGATTGCTGCCCTCAAATGTCTTCTCTCTCCTTATGAACCAGTTTCCGTAATAAATATAAATATAGTGAAATAAGAGGAAGGAGAAGACAGTGCTGATAACGTTGTCAAGAATAACAATTAAAGCATGAAATATCGATGTTCACCTTCCTCTCTAATTACAGTTTCGAATTTGGCACTGTTTGATCATATTGTTACGTGGGGACAAATATATTCTTCGAAGGCCAAGGGATTGACATTATTCAGGCCGTGGGATGACTAAGGCTGGAATATTAAAACACTGACAACTTACTATACGCTAAATGGAATATTCATACTGTTAGCGAACATGAATAGTTTCTTCTTATTTTGCATCAAAAAAACCGGAGATACTATCGGAGGTCATTTCTCTTTTGACCGTTGTCAATAATCGTATAATGACAGTTTTGTGATGTTTAAAAATATTTTGGTTATGCATCATTTTGAAATTGAAATTCCGGTATTGCAGCCCGGAGGATTCATTCCTTTTTCACCGAAAGTTTTGTTGGGTTTGAAATTTTTCTTAAATCATAAAGTGGTAGCAGTAACCTAGGACCGAAATTAACTAAAATGTAATTAACTGGACATTTTAGGCCAAAAATTATCTCTCTAACTGTCATATCTTCAGTAATGGCTTGATGATAGTAGTAACGGCTAGTATTGGGTTGATGATCACATATTTAATTATGTATACGCAAATTTTAATTTTTTGAAAATACATTGTAATCCGAAACGTCCTAATGTCTTTGGCAATATTGCTTGATGAAAATTTTAATCTCATTTCACCGATTCAGTATGTTTCAGGACATTGTGATATGCAGGAGACATTCGCGACTGCAGACTGATTCGTAATTTGAATGCAATTTTCATTCAAGAAGTTGATTAAAAGTCGATGAAAATTTGAAACTGCTCACTTTTCCTCGCCTCAAGAAGATAAATAACCCTGAAGAAGTTATAAGGTAGTAAATTTACTTGTTACTTTTCTCCCGTATTTTAATTTGCATTTGCTAGCTTCTATTTTAATTTTTTAAGCACTTCCATTAGCAATGAAAAATTTAGCGATTAAAGTTGATAGAACTAGGTTTTCATGTTTTACATTGTTTATTGGGATTCATAAGTCGCAGGACATGTGAAATTGAAATAACACCTTGCAGAAGAAAGCTTGGTACCATTACAGTTCTTTCGAGCTAGTTAAAATTTCAGATGAAAGATTTTTAATAAGCTATAACTTTGTGATCCGAAGATTTACCATTTCATTTGCACGTCATCCACTTTTTTTTTCTTTTAACTGCATTGTCTTCATGTTTCGTTAGTAATTAAAATGTTTCTAGTCCACTGAAGATTTCCCCTTTTGTTTTTTAAATATTTATAGTTTCTTCAAAGAAATTATAAAAGTGAAACAACCAACAACCATTTACTGAACTAGAGTGAAAACTAACTTTTCTTTGTATGAAGATAGAGAGATTTCCGTGAATAATTTTTGGAAGATTTACTTGAATTGAATTATGGATGATAATTTCTCTCTCAAATGGTGGATAATTCCTAATTTGATAACGATATGTTTAAAACAGATAGATGCATTGTCGAATTAGGTTTTTATCGAAATGATACAAAAAAGTTTAATTTTATGACCATTTATTGTATGGTGCTTTTAGAAGAAATAACCTATGCAATGAATCATTTCAAAGTTAAGGAGAATTTCCAATAAAATAAGTGAATTATTTTAGATATATTCGAATTTCAGAAAGACAACGTGCTTATTCTCCTTCCTTCCCTTCCGTACCAAAAGAATTAATAGTTTTGCTTCGCAGAGAAGTGATAGAGACCTTTTATTACTCCATTATTTCAAAATTTACATCAATCTGAGTGCCACTCTTCACATATACTTCGTGTATCCGTCCTTTAAACCATTTTGCAAAATCATTGTTGATGTTTCTTGAAAAATTCATGCTATTAGTTAAATTTGCAGTCTCTTTGTCACCAATATTTGGATAAGTGGATGAGTCAGTTTTATTGCATCACAAATAAAAAGATTTGTATCGTTAGATGATTCGTTTTCCGGTGAGATTTTACTCCTATTCTGCTATCTCAAATTTACGTCATCTATGACCCTCTGCCTGTCTCTCGAAAATTCGCACTTTTTTAGTAATATCTGCTTGACTTTATTTTCGAGCAATTTGTAGAATCGAGAACTTTGAGACAGAAGAAAAAAATCAGTTCTATTGGGACATGCCATTAGCTCCACAGTGCGATGTTCTTTGGGACAATGACAACCTTCTACGTAACACAAATAAAACTGAAGATGTAAGTTCAAGTTCTTGCAAAATAAATTATTTCAAAACAATTTAGAGCTTTTTTTGCAAAGCTCGCAGAATTTGTTTACGATTTCAATAATCTCCCTTGATTTAAACATCTGTCTGACATGATACAATATCCATTCTCGATATGATGTGGATAGAACATTAAGTAATGTTGAAATATGTGTGTCCCAGCAAGATCGTAAACAGTGAAGATAGCAAAAACCCATGTTCAGATTTGATGATTCAACTGGGTTCCTATGTTTTCTATATTTTCAATTCTTTCTGTTATCTAATATTACTATCACTAGGACATTACTTGTTAAACAATACCGATTCACCAAACGGTACCGATTGGACTGTTAGTTTAATTAACTGTGATGAAAAGGTTGATATAATTTGAAGGGCTAAGCTATTTGAATTTATATTCCTATACATTATGATTGATATACATTCTAAACTATTGCAAGTTTCTATGCAAACACTTGTTGGACAGGAAATGTCGTGTCCACTACAGAGGTTTGGGTAGTTTGAAGATGGACGTCATTAAATGCATTTGATCAGTATATTCAACTATTTGAAAATTAGCTAAATTAAGCGATAGAAAGTTACATCCTACCACTCTATTTTTTATTTATATATTGAGAATAGTTAAATTAATATTAAATTAATGTCTAATTATCGTTCATTCCATATTATACACTTTCATTTATTGATTACTGCATAATTAACGAATAGTAAACTAATCTAGCCCAAATATGGATTACCTACAAGCTACTCTTTATGTATCAAAGCAAATTTTGCAGCATTATTCACCGAAAAACGATTCAGATGTGTCGTTGTCAATAATAAGTAACATTGCTACTGCTAGTAGCGCCAATATTACCAATACCGCCACAACAAAAGAAGCAGCCATGATATCCGAAATTGAGATTACCGAAATTGCGAAAAAAGGTGAAAAAGCAGACCCATCACAGTTTGAACTATTATCTATGATTGGGCAAGTAAGTTTGCATTTTTATGAAGATAAACGTATGCCGCTAATCAATTCTTTACTATTTATCTTTAAGATATTTGAAATAATTGATTAATTGATTGCTCTTAGATTTTATCGTAATCTTTCATGAAATAAATAGTACTTCGACCGATCGAAATTCCACCCGGACATGCTTGTCTTATCATGCGTTCTCCTTCTGTCTCGTTGTGTGTTCAAATAAGCAGTGACAGTGCAAGGTCCATCATAGCTCTGGACCGAGGGAAGGACATTGTTCTCTGTGGATAGATAGAGATTCGATTATCCCGCCTTACAGACAGATTAGTAGAACAGAACAACTTGATAGTTGACATCTAAAGCCCTGATACATACAGTTGTTTCTCTGTGCACATCTTTGAGGGTTCATTTGGCAAAGTATTGCTTGTGAAAAAAACACGTGGACGTGATACTGGACAATTGTTTGCTATGAAAATTCTGAAGAAAGCTACTCTGAAAGGTATTTTTTCCTTTTTTTTTGTGAATTGATATCTTTTCTGCTAACAATATATAGATTTGAACAATAGTGAGAATTCGATGAATATCATTCAAATGAGTACAACATATTGAGATGCACGGAAAGTGAACAGTAATATAGCTTCAGAAATTCCTGATTAGTTTTAAACTGAAACTATTGACGTTTGTCATAGTTCGTGACCGATATCGTACGAAAGCGGAACGAGATATCTTGGCTCGATTTCGTCATCCATTCATTGTTCGACTTCATTACGGTAAAGAAAAAAAGTTTGATCATCGTAAAATTGCATTGTAAAGTTCTTCTAAAGAAAGAATTAAAGTCAAGTCGGTAACAGAAATAGCCGTCCTTTCTTGTCTTTCCTTAAATTACTTCCAGGAAATAGATAAAATACTTGATTGAATCTGGCCTTTTAATTGCAGCATTTCAAACCGAAGGAAAATTGTACCTCATCCTTGATTTCCTACCTGGCGGAGATCTTTTTAATCGCTTATCTAAAGAAGTTAGTATTTTCATTTATTATCTCTGCTTCCCTTGATTTCAACTTAATCGTATTGCATAAATGTTCATGTTCCTGTTCTTTTCTGGAAAGAACTTTATTCGATTATTGCTTCTTTGAATCAAAATTCGTTTTCTTTTCTATTAACCTTAAAATTTTTCCAATGATAGATTATTTTTAATGATGCATAATAGATTAAACGGAATAATTTATTGGCCAACATGATCATATCATGAACGTATTAAGGCTGCGTCCAGCATTTGATTGCACTATCAGAGGAAAACTCTGATAAATTGATAAGAATGAAAAGAACAATTGACTCTTTCAATTTTATTCATTACAACGGGATTAAACTGTCACTTTATCTCTTTCGATGATTTATAAACTTGCTCTTTCTCTTATACTCTTCCTACACTTATTTTGCTCTGTAAACTTTCTTGTTTGTCATGCTCGAATTCTTCCTCTTTCGGCTCTATTCATTCAAGGAAATTTATTCTTCAGATAATGTTCACCGAAGATGATGTCAAATTCTACCTAGCCGAGATTGCTTTAGCTCTTGGACATTTGCATTCCTTAGGTATTGCATACAGGGATTTGAAACCGGAAAAGTAAGTTGATGAACTATTTTCAGCTTTGAAAATTCCGGCAAAAAAAGTCGTCTTGAATGCTTCTGGTATGTTTTTATTTAAAGCATTTTCATTGCAAAATAAATTCTAATAGTTTCTTTTAGCTCTCAAAAGTTCACTCTGTTAATTCTTGATCTCCGATGAATATTACTTAGAAATTAAATGTTTTGTGCCTTAAATGAACTGTAGTTTTGGTTTCGTTGAGATCGTCCAGGGTGACAGCTATTAATGAGAACAGGTGGATGACAAATTTATGTGTTGCAAAAGAGCACTAGAATTGTCTCATGGAGTCATTTACAAATCTTACTTATCCGCCCATGTAATGAAGAAAGATTTATTTACTAACGGTAGAAGTTCTCGAAGCATTCTTTCCACTCAACAATTTCGGACATTTTTGTTCAGTATCCAATTTTCGTCTTTTATTTATTTATTTTTTTTAATTTTCACAACTCTTTCATGATAGATTACACGTTTTTAGCGTTCTGTTGGATGCTGAGGGACATATCAATCTTACGGATTTCGGATTATCGAAAGAATCTGTTGAAAAAAACGGGAAAACATTTAGTTTTTGTGGTACTGTGGAATATATGGCACCAGAAGTAGTTAATCGACATGGACATACAGTTGCTGCCGATTGGTGGAGTTTTGGTGTTCTCATGGTAACGTATATAATCCAATTAAAATTCATATCTAATAGTTTATATTACTCTCAAAACATCCATGGAGAGTCTTTATAAATTCGTATTTATTAGCAATTTGTTGTAGATGATATATTTATTCAAATGAACCAATTCCATTTTTAGTATGAAATGCTAACTGGCGATCTTCCATTCCATGGTAATAGCCGTAGGGAAACGATGTCAATGATTTTAAGGTGAAATTTGTTTCTGCAAATAGATATTTTAGAAAACTTTAGGATTTAAAAAGGCATTTAATCTATTTAATGAAGAGTCAGTTCAACCATTGATTATCTAATATGACACGCTCCATTATTTGTTTATCCTTTAAAAAAAAAAAAGAAAAATGATTTGCAGGGCAAAATTAGCAATGCCACAATCATTATCAGCTGGAGCTCAACATTTATTAAAGGCTCTCTTCAAACGCAATCCGGCAAATCGTTTAGGCTGTTCAACTGATGATGTGAAACAGATTAAATCGCATCCATTTTTTGATACAATCAACTGGGACAAATTGTACAGACGAGAAGTTGAGCCACCATTCAAACCGTTGTGTACACCAAGTAATCATACACGTTGTTTTGATCCGGAATTCACGAAAAAAACACCTCATGGTTAGTTTTCCTGATGCACTTCTGAGAATGTCTCAAACGTACACAGCTTTTCTGATCATCTAAGCTTTGTCCACATGTTCGACACAAATTGTTCTAGTGCGATTTATATTCTTGGCTTAGGATACTGCGATATTTATGGTGAAATGTTTCATTCAAAAGTCAGGCTAAGGAAGAATCAACAATAACTCTTGCAGACTCACCTGCCTTACCACCTTCCGCTACTGCTCACGAATTATTTCGTGGCTTCAGTTACGTTGCTCCCTCCATTCTGTCTAATGATAAGCCAAGTTTATCCGTCAGTGTCATCGCTTCGCATCTTCAGGGAGCCGAGAAAACATATATTTTCGATGAATACAACTTCGCTGAGGTTAGTAAATGGCTTTGCTGAAGAATGATATAATTCGAACCGATATTTCAATATGACCAAATTGAAATATTAAACATTTTGCAGAATCTTGGAGTTGGCTCATTTTCAGTGTGTAAAAGGTGCGTGCATAAGAAATCAGGTGCTGAATTTGCCGTAAAGGTACATTTCAACTTTATTTTGCTCAGAATTTTATTTGAAATTCAATTTTAATTTTTATATCGCTGTTGTAAAAAGTAAAGTCGTGTTTAAAGGTTAAGTTTATTTACAATTAACTCATTATTAGAGAGAGTTCGTGGTAATGCGTGAGATAAAATAGTTTATCTTATCTAACCATATCCAAATAAATCACCAAATTTTGCCTAAATATCAATGAAGTGATAAAGTTTAATTATTGAAATTCATTCGTAATCTTTTCCGGATATATAGATAAGTTGTGAAGTAAAATCAAAATAAAGTTTTTTGCATTCCATAAAGTAAAAAGCTTGTTTTCCTTTTTTTTTTGGATAATTGACAAAAGCAGACGGGACGCAGTGGAGGAAGTGGACATTCTAAGGCGTTACTCGCATCACCTGAATATTGTCAAGCTATATGCCGTCTATGAGGATAGCGCAAATGTTTATTTGGTAGAAGAGATGTGCAGAGGTGGTGAACTGTTAAGCAGAATTATGACCTTGAAGCATTTCTCGGAAAGGGAAAGCGCTGCTGTGATGTTAAGACTTGCCAATGCTATCAACTATTTGCATTCAAATCAGGTCAGTTTGGGTTTCCGTAATCTTACCTGGAATGAAATATTCAGAACGATTCATGCTCACTTATTTGCTATGCTGTTAATGTAATACAATTTTGTTCATAAGCTGAGAATTCAGTTTTAAGTTTTACATTTTTCAAGTTAGAACATGATGAAATTTTTGAGTAAAATTCGGGTCGACAAAGACTATATCTGCTTTTCAGGTGGTGCATCGTGATTTAAAACCATCCAACATAATGTATGCATCGAAGACGGCTGATCCGGACTCCATCAGGATAATCGACTTCGGATTTGCGAAACAGTTACGTGCTGAGAATGGTTTACTGATGACCCCATGTTATACGGCTCAGTTTGTTGCACCAGAAATCCTGAAAAAGCAAGGATATGATATGAGTTGTGATATTTGGTCACTTGGAGTACTACTTTTTACTATGCTTAGTGGGTATGTCTCATATATTTGATTTCTGTGGGAAGATTCCTCCATCGATGATTCCAACTATCGGCCACTTCTTTAATTTAAAAAATGGTTTAAAGTAGTCGCTTTCACCTGTCATTAGTTCACTTTTGAAGACACTGGAAAGTTGTAACTTCAGTGATGGGTAAAATATTCAACTGGAAGTAGAGCTAAGAAATCTGTTTAAAAAAAAAGTGAGTTTTTAACACTAATTCTTTTTTTCTATGAACAAGTATTTGAAATTTGCAGAGTTAGGAGAAGGGAAACTATTGGAAAATTCTATTTTCGAATCAGATTGACTCAATTTCAGCGAAGCACCATTTGCAACGAGTGAAAATGATTCGCCACAAAAAATCTTGAAACGTGTTGGTCAGGGGAAATATTCGTTGAATGGTCAAACTTGGACAAATATTTCGGAACAGGCAAAGGATCTTGTCCGACATCTTTTACATGCTGATCCATCCAAACGTCTCTCAGCCAAGCAAATCCTTATTCATCCGTGGGTTGTCCATCTTAATTCACTATCGACGATGCGTTTAAATTTTTTCAACGATCCGTCCAAAGTAATGGTCAGTTGTTAGTTTTTATTTGTTTAATGTAAAAAAAAGAAATGGCTTACAGCACATTCAATTAAAACTCTAACTGACCAAAATATGCTGAAAATCTGTCTAAACATAACAAAGGATTTCACTTCCAGGCATTCAGTTTTTTCTTTAATTTTTAATGAAATTTTAATAAGTTTTATATACTGGATCTTTGATTGCATTAGTTACGATTTACGGTCGTTGATTACGATTGAATGATTTTTTGTCGAAGATTGTAATACCGTACACAATTTGACAATCTAATTGCTTTTAGGATGCATTAGATAAAACATATCATGCACTGACCAGTGCAACCACTTTAGTTCCACTACGACCTGTTATTGAATCCGCCCTTGCACGTCGTCGACGTTTGAATCGAATGAAGAGTGTTATGGGTGATGATGATATCATCGAAGTAGCTACTAGCTCTGTATTACCTAATGAATGCAATATTGCAACTGATTAACTCGTTTGTTCTATTTTCTTCTTTTCGATCATAAAACTTGGAATATCATATCAGCTTTGATATTCTTCGAAATGTTTACCTGATTCTTTCCATATCGATAATTGATGATACATCTATGTTGTACCATATAGCACATATTGTATACTGAAGAATAAATATATAAGCATAAAACTGATATAATTGTTGAATTATAAAATATGCGATGTTTATTTTATTTTTCTTCCTTCAACGACAACTGCACAATTCATTTCATTAACTAAGTTCACTGTGTATAAATTTGCAGTATTTCATTCCTCAAGTTCTTCTTTTTGCTATTGTTTAAAGAAAATCACATTCTTAATTTGCATATCATTTAATGATACTGTGTACAATTAATCTCATCATGTAAATCAATTGCTCATGATGTTCTTATTTATTACTTCGCTTCCATCATTTCCATGTGATAAATTATGCACTATCACTGGTTCCAGAAAATGGGAAATATCATTCTTGGGAATAAAGACTAATGAATAGTTTGAGCTAAGTAAGAATTAGAATTCCATAATTTATTAGGTTGTTACTCCAAATTCAAGTTTTTTTGTTGAGAGAAAAAGGAACGGTTAGTATAAAGAAAAGAAATGAATTCATACTAATAAATGAAAGTTTTATGTCATTTCGATTCATTTCGATTTCTGGCGAATGATAAGCTTTGTGATAATGTCTTGTTTCTTTGAGTGGTCTGTGTCATCTTGTATAGTTGATAATTAATGAATAATTTGAATAATTTTGAGGTTTGATAGGGACTTCATTGATGTTGTTTGTGAATACTTTTCTAACAATCAATCATAATCCTAAATTAATATATTATGGAAGTGCAGACTAATCTGTCCTTATTTCTAATGTTTTTTGTTGACAACAGGATGCAATTCTATAGTTTCAGGGATGCAGTTTAGTTAATTCTGGGAAGTATGCCCTATTTATATTCAACTTATTGTTGTTCAAAAAGAGCTTAGTTTATACGATAAAGTAATGAGATTTTGTTCAAATCTTAGGCAAGTAAAATGAGCGTGTTAACTTGTCAGAGTTGAAAATTCAATTTATTTATTCATTCATTCGACGGTTAATCAACTTCATTTCAGTCAACTTCACAAGAGGACTTACAGTTTTTCGGAGATGTTTTCTTTTGAAGATGTTCACGCTATTTCGGATCGTATCAGTGGTATCATCCATATGACATCTAACTACATTGATAGCTTGTGCGGTGTGGAAGCTTATTTCAAATGTGAACACATCGCGAAAAAACTGGCTCATTCAAAACAGGTGGAGTGCTGAATGCTGTACTTATTGTGCACATTATTTAGCTAATCACACTTTTCTAGTTTCATTGATAAACATTTCCAAATCAGTGCGTAAGCTTCAGCAAAACCGATGGTTGGTAGTTGATGGGGAGCGTAAATGATTTAATCAGGTAAGTTAAGAATGTGCTGGCAAGTGAAGAGATAAACTGTTGACTTCCTGAGTTAAGAGATTTATGGTGGAACTATTCAATAATTTATTTTCCCCCAAAGTTTGCTTATTTCATTTTGTAAACTAAACAGTCCTTGCAAATAGGTGATAGGGAGTATTTCAATTTTTCGAATTTTTAAATGCTATACTTTGTGGAGTACTTTTTTCGTAATATTTGTATCCAGGTGTATTGATATGACACAATCAGAAATCGGATTGTGTTATATTTCTTTTATCCTAGATAAAGATTATGTTAGTGATCCGGGGAATAAATCTTCATTAGTGATTTGTCATTTTCCGTTATTTCTTTTAAAAATATTGGTTTACTACAATGTTAAGAGTAATTTTTCTATAGCAAAACTTGCATGTTTATTGATCCTTCTTAAAATTTATCTCTTTCAAGTTAAATTTTTATTTTCAGATTACTCATAATAGTGGTAATTTGGGCAGCTAAGATTCACAGCATCCCGTGTGTAGTTGTAACATCGAACAGTGCTCCAGTGTCAAAACTTAATACCGTGAAAGATTATAAAGCTAACATTGTAATTTGCTAACCAAAAGAGAGGCTAGAAATTACAGGCGTTAAAAAATTACACTCTTCTAAAATCAGCAATATATTCAATATATTCTTATTATAGTGTAGGAAGAGAATAAGAATGTATTGCTGAATTCTTCATGATTCCGTTAAGCAAAATCACTGGGAAATCTGAAAGAAGTTAGTGTTTACATATTGGCATAAAGTTCCTGTAAAGTAGTGGTTCCCAACTTTTTCTTGACCAGCAACCACTTTAACTTTTTTATTCATAGCATAAACCACAAAGTTCGAAAGCAATAAATTCTGTTAATTCAAAAATATACTTTAATAAAACTTTTAACTCATTGGCTAAACTTAGAGTGACATTATAATATAAAAAAGAAGGGATATAATTTTTAAGTGGTGGTCCGCGGACTACCGGAGAAACCATTATTATGGAAACAATCTTCGTGATAGTGGCAAACGTATTGAAATGGTTGATCCCTTTGATGACTATAGAGTGATGGTTGGAGAGGTAAGTTTCATTTTATCAAATGAGGAAAAAATTCTTTGGATATTTTCAACTTCGAATATCTTTCAATCTTCATTGATTCGGGAAATACATTCGAATGTTTATTGAAAACAGTCAAAGTCAGGGAAAACTTGCAATAAAAAATGTCCGATTGGTTGACAGTGTGTTAACATACACAGGCTAGCATATCTTGTAAACTTTTGTGCTGAAGATGAACTACCATTCAATTTCGAAAAAAAGTGAGCAGTTCATCGTTAAATTTCATATTCTAGTTTTCCTGCTGGTTAGATTAGATTAGTGACAGGTATTAGTGACAATGATAAAGTTCCATATATGTCTCATAATTTTATCCTTAACTTCTTGATTAAAATGAGGCGAGTTTTGGAGGATTTTTTGAAGATTCCAGTAGCTTTGTATTTTTCAATGATAATTTGAAGGAACAATAGCGATAGAATCCCTGGAAAGTTCCAATTTAGATACGTTATTAGTAGCGGTCGGTGGCGGTCTGTATTTCGATATAGTTGCGGCCGCTAAGAAAATTATTAAAGGTTTATTTATTCCTGTAAGATGTTAAAAACAATAGCTGATGGGATTCGAATCTTCCCTTTTATTCCTTGGAAATGTGGAAAGAAACTCCTCACCGTGATACGTTTCATTACGGCTAATATCAACAAATCATCCTTTTTATCAGTTATGTTTTGAGACTTCATTGCTGATATTATGATACATTTGTTCCAAATCGTGATACTTTGGAGTCATTTGATGTTATTATTATTATCATCAAAATCTTCAGCAAATTAGATCTTTTATGAAATGGTAATGTATAATAAATTTGTCTTGTAATAAGAGCTGTGCTTAAAAGAATGGAAATATCATATGAAACTTTTTTCAAAATAATGATGAAATTACTGAAACACTGAATTTGGTCGACAATTTAACGAGGGTGATTTGCCTTAAAAATTCTTCACTATTCTTATTGTCATCTTTTCTTGAAAATAAGACGTTGGGTAAATTAAAAAACAAATTTTAGCAAGCGATCAAACCTACAGGAGCAGTTTCCTTGGCTACATTATTCAAATATAAAGATTAACTCGGCTGCTCAAAACCTGAAAAAGATAGGTGTCATATTTAGTGATGGTGGCATTGATCTAAAGAGATTATCTTTTTTCTAAAAAAAAATTTCAGCTTAAGAAATGCTTCACTTCTTATCTGATGCTTTTAAATTAAAACATCAACATCTGAGGTATCCTGAACTGTTTTTCCAATCAATCGAATCAAATTTTTTACTGGTAATTATGGGCATTCATCAATATTCATGCATCCTGTTGTAAAGTTACCATTTTACCTTGATATGATTTGTACGTCATATACATTCATTTTATCCTTTTATCCAAAAGCATTCGAAATGGATAGCTAGCTATTCGCAATAATTAGCTATAAACTTCGAAGTTCAATAGGAAGTACTGCATTTTACTTTCTTTTTCCTGTTTTTTCTTGTTGATCAAAATATTCAATATCGATTATTAAATCCTTATGTGTATGTTTTAAAAATGTATTGTCAAAATAAGGATGAAGCATATTTTTGGACGGTAGTAGAGAGAAAGGAAGAAGCTGATAGCGAAATAAATAACAAAGAAATAAAAACTTGGGTAAAAGGAAGTTATCGAGCGGTAAATAAAGTGAAATGTAAATCATCTAAAGATCCTTTGAACTGATCGAATTACGAAGGAAAAGAAAAATATTATGAGACAGGGTATTGGTGTTGCTGGTGTTTCCCACACAAATTCATGAAAATTTCTTCAGATGATTAGCCATGTCTGGTGAAAAGTTTCAGTTTCATACCATTTACTCTACCACTTCTTAACCGTATTAACAACAAATTTCAAGTGAAATTTCATGGAGAATGGCAGGCGATTATTCAGTTTAAAAATGGACAACCATCGGGCAGAACTTTATTCAACTTTTTGGCATCTTTGAAAGCCACCAGCTTTCCGTAAAATTGGAGATTTTGATAGCAACCGATCATTGATAGCACACCAATCTTGGAAGCTGACAATGCTGCAACAATAAGACATTATTTGGAGCACAAAAACTAATGTATCATCGTTCTATGAAACAATTCTTCCGGTTTACAGGATTAAAGTTGTTTTCCTCCTTCCATTTAATAAAAAATGAGTTGTGTACCACGTGAAGTAATAGATGAAAACAAACCAGTTACTCCGCCAACGTATATCGGCAAACTTCGGAAAAACTCTACTGATTTGGAGCTCATCTTCGACGGTAAGCGTTTCCGATGCTGAAATTTATTGCTTCATAACTGTATCGCTCTCATGATCTTTCACGTGGGAATTTTAAAAGTAAGATCACACATATTTCTCTAAACGATCAGTAGCGAAAGATCTGGAAACAAACTCCATCAACTGTGATGACAATCATATTTGAATGTGATATAGAAAGGGTGACATTATGCCAAGTGCCATCACACAGATCTTTTTTAAAAACGTGCTTCAGATCGCGACATTCATTGTTGCATACGAGTTCGAAGGTCATCTGAAATAGTTGCCCAGAAATACTCTTCCATCAAAACCGAATGACGACGTTTCAAGTTACATATATAGATCAAATAATTGTATTTATAAATTATATGGAGGTAAAGCAAGAGTACCATATTAGCTGAAAAGAAATAACACAGCTTTCCTAAACCGCTTTATGTGAATTACGCGGTTGTCACAGTTGCATCTCTACATCCGTCTACATCACAATCTCTACATGCGATTGCTGTCATCATGACATATTTACAAAAAAAAAAGAAAAAAAATAACCAAGCCATTTTTAAGATAAATAGCAATTCGTGTGTTTTCTGGATATTTGTTCGTCACCAAACCGAAGATGAATCCATCTTTTACAGCAGGTCGGAACTGCATCGAAATTTGAATATTTCGGAGTTGACGAAGAGACTTTAATGATCCTGTAATAAGTAATTCTTAAGCTTAATTGATGACTTTCGTCCGTTAAAATTTTGCATGGTGAATTTAAAGTGGAGAAGTCCACAAGATAGAGAGATAATGAAACTAAACAATCATTGGCGATATTTTACAGGTTTCCAATCACACATTCTTAGAAATTTGAGAATTGACATATACTGAATATATCATGCTGATATGACGAATGAGATGTTAATCTCATTACTCGAGGGTAACATACCAAACGTCATATATCCGCCTTCGTGAATGTATGCTGAATTGGAAGCAACGATGCATGGTAAAACACGACGACTTTTTTCAAATAAGTCTTGTTGAACGTCGTTTACTTCAAAATTTCTGAAACGAGATGCATTCTAATATTTTGCTACGTCAAATTACTTATACTCGTTGTATGCTAAACTTAATCCTCACTAAGTTTGCGGTCAAAGTTCAAATATTACCTCCAGTTTTCATGAATATTATCAACTCACTAATGATGCCCTCATTCAATTCACTTTAAATTGTCAATTACACAGATTTCAAACTTGAGTCCTACGCATTAAAAGAAAAATCCTTTAAAAGCGCTAAGTAAGCTTATTTTTATTTTCAATTAAGGAAGTCACAAGAGAAAAAATCGTAAACCTGATACATCCAGAAAATGAGGGTATTGTTAAATTGAATTGTTTCCGGTGTCTTGAAATGACTCCACCTACATACATTCGTTTACGCATCATTTTCAGATTTGGGACATTTTTCATGTACTGCGCCGGATTGCGATCTACCTTGAATAACTCGATTTTTTTTATTTCGACAAATGCCATAAGCAACTTTCTTGGAAACCTTTGCAGAAGCTATCACATTCAGTACCGAGAAGTGTACAGTATGGAATAAAATGACAGCGCTGTTGCGAAATGCACTATAAAAGAAGTAGAAAGTACCTTGAGCAAAATTTCTTGTCCTTGCTTTAACATACTAATATCATGCCATTTTCCATCATTCAGTTTGTTCGATTTGTACATCAGAGTTTTTGGTTCTTTACGTCCTCGAACCTAAAATTCTTTCATGGTTTTATGAATAACACCTTCCTTCTCCAAATTTATTCTTTCATGGTTTTATGAGTAACACCTTCCTTCTCTTCTTCAAATTTCCTTGAGTTTAATTAGTGAAATCCTAGAATTCATACCTGAAGTTGCAGCAATCCACTGATCATATTTAAGAAGAAATAATGGGTATAATTGCTATAATTTGCCCAAATCCACAACATCCCGTTTGGTAATACTGTACGGAATGCAAATTCGATTTTGAATCTTGAAATATTTCACAATACAATATACCTATGTATTATTTGCGATAAAATTATTCATTCACAATCAATCTCGTGCCGGCTTTTGGACCGGATATCCCAGGAATAGAGTATGAAAACGGACTTACTGGTTGACATCCAAATTATCTTCCTCGAAGTTCAATCTTGAGTGGCTCGCTTCCGCTATGCCAAATTGTGCTGCACCCTCGCCATCATTCTTAGCTAACAGATCTGGACCGCACTGCAATTTTTTTTTTAATTTGAAGTTTCAACAATTCTGGTAAAATAACTAAATAGATTTAAGCTACAAACCTACCGAGTCAATTTGCATCTAAAATGATATAAAAGAACCTTTCGCTTTGACTTCTCAGCGAATTTGTCAAAAAAGTTACCTTTTCCGGACCTAAATATGTTAAACTGGCCAAATCAGTAGCATCATCAACATCATCATCGTCGTCTTTTTTTTCCGTCAATTCGATTAGAGTTCCGGCAGTAGGAATGGCAATGGAAGTTCTAGCAGTTGTCGTTACTGTGGAATGCTTCAAATCAATTGATTCTGATTCTTCTGGCTTGTTAATGGCTTCTCTGATATTCACTGGATTTGTTTTGACTGATCCTGCATTTCAGGAAATTACTCAAAAAATTTCGTGCAGGTCTGTTCATGCAGTGAAATGATAAGTGTTTGTACTATTAAATGTGATTGAAGATTATTCGAATTAAGAGAGATCAAAGTTTCGTTATTTCAATATCAAAAAGTAATAAACTGGAACGATGGCTATAAAAAAGGCTAGAAAATAATATATTTGCAAAAGAAGCAAAATGATAACGCATTCGCATAGAAGCGCTGTAAGATGGAGTTGGATACTCCATTTCCTATTTTTCATCACAGCATGCGACATCAAGTTATTTGATGCTACCTGATGGGATGTGTCCCAAGGAAAAGTGGCTAAGCTTATTTATATTGCTGTGCACACTGAAGAAATACAGAAAGCATTTGTGCCACCTATTATTCCCCATATTATGTCTATATTCCGCCATGTTAAGTAAATTTCTTAATACAACTTGAATGAACAGTAATATCTCCTAAACCTTTTATTATCGATATTCCTTCCCACCCTGTCTATCACTGATATGGTTGAAGTGCAATGATTGCTATTAAAAAAGTGATAAGGTGCAAAGGCGCTTTGTGATAGTGCATTCTGTATTTGTAAAAAGATAGTCGTTATCATATCACATCACATCAATATCACTATTATTACCATCCGCATATAGGCGTTCGGTTTTGCTGATCAATGTCGGCTCTGTTAGATGCAAGGAAAGTTTCGATGCTTTCCGATTGAAAGCATTTTGTTCGTCTGCTTGCAATGCCTCCACATCTGCTCTCCGTTCTACAGAAAGTTCGACAAACACACAAATTTAGTGTAAAAGAATAATTTCTACGGGTGAAAACATTTCCTGCACAAATTCTCAGTAAAGATACATACATAATAGATTGGAGAAATAGAAAGTGATTTTAAGTTTAACATTTAGTATTCTAACCAATGGATGATTTTTAATCTTCATGATTACTTCAATTATTTGAATTAGCAATAAGATTGAATAGCTTAACCTGAAGCAAAACAGAAAGAGAAAAAAGGTCAACTGATATCAAATTAACTAGTATAAATGCGACAAAAGCAAAAAAAAAGGCCCCACTATTAATTAAGTTACTCTTTTTAAACGTTCATAAAAGTGCGAGAAAGCACCTTAGTACACTCTAACTTGATTCTTTAATTTGAATGGAAAGTGAACTTGTTCTGCAATTATCAAATACCCAACCAATCTCTGGAATCTTGAACAATTGGTAATATTTTCAAGCAGTTTATCAAACGTGAATGGCCTAGAGTAGAGATTCATAGAATGCTGTAATGAGTCTTGTACAACATAAGATGAAAGCTTAACTAGATTTGTTACCTGATTTCTGTAATGAGAAAATTTGTTCCACTGAGCAGGTACCAATTATGGCGATGTGCGCTTCCGGTATAATTGGAACAAGTCTGTAATTGGTTTTGCTATACAGCTTTTGTTGCAAGAATAAAAAATGTTCAATGAAGAGATAATGAGTTAAGATTCGGCATAAACGCACATCATTATCACTTCTTCAACTAAATCAAATAAAATTTTGCATACATCTAAGATTAACATCGATCACTCTACCGTATACTGATTATCAAATCGCATGGTTATTTAGTACAGTATGTCATTTGATAGAGAGAAGAATGCATGTTTAAGATGATAACGTTTAGGCTTTTATCAGCAGTGATAACTTCTACCAATTAATTCTTATGCTCTTAAATCATTGATGGTTCCTTTCCCTTTGAATAGTAGAAAAAAAAAAAAAAAAACAAAGGAATAAAGTAACCGATAATTAACAAAAAGATTCGATACACATCCAATCATAGATTCGGCGATTGGCATTTCATTAGCTGATGGCTTTATCCCATCTGGGAATCCACCAATGAACAACTGTGATAATGTAGTTCCTATAGTATTCTGTTCGCCAAGAGTACCAGATGCTATTTCTCGATCATCAACTCGAAGTCGAACTCTATACAAACATCATTTCATTAACTTTTACCATTTTTCTAAGCCGATGTTTTAATGTAGTTTGTGATATGCACATAATATCTCATTATCAGCATAGTTCTTGCAATGGAATCATTTACCTCTTCCTATTATCAAAACTAAAGAGGACATATCATACCGGATACGGTGGAGTACGGACTGGTATCCTTAGCATCCCCAGAATACTAATCTCAGCCAGTCCATTTGAAGTTAAAGCTATTCTTGACGAATATTTTGAAACTAACAATGTTTCGGAACGAGTGAAAAAGATGGAGTGAAGCTGTCCATCGTTGTAGGTCACTTCAGATCTCAATGTGAGCACTTTACTTTTCTGTGATGAATCGGTGCCGAGATGTACAACCAAGTAGCCGCGGTACAGGTAAAATGCCAGGTATCCCTGATTAACAGCATTTCTGAGCTATCAGGAATCGTCTTTTATTTAAATGAAGACTGAATTTTCTATAGCCTTCCAAAAATGCCGACAGATTTGAAGAATTATCTTAATGAAAACAATCAAGATGACTTTAAGTGGTAGATTTAAAAGTAGAAAAATAATGAAAACTAACGGTCCCAAAAGAATCCCTAATTTTTCGACGTTTTCTGAAAGTTTCCAGTTCACTTGACTGGAACAACAATGTAGCATTGGCAGTCTTTGTGCGAAATGCAAATGCGAACCTAAAAAGAACTGGAAATCAGCGTTTCTTATGCCGTATTTAGTTCATATTTAGTTCATTTATTTGATTTCAAGTTCCATTTTTCTCATCATTTTAGGGATTTCATAAAGAAAAAAGTCAAAATTTTTAACAATCGCAACGAATAATTTGGTGAAAGCGACACACGTGGAATTATTGCTGAGTTGAATTCCTTGAATGACCAGATAACCTGGACGACTGAAGCCAACCACTCTATCAGTTGGTTCCAACCTTTCACCATTTCTAAAATTACATCCACGCAACTTACGTTGTGAACGTATTGGATTGTCAAGATCTAGTTCTGCAACCTGAAATTGATGATTATGGCAGTCAGGTTAAAATGTTTTGCAACGCATACAAGCGCATGACATCAATTAGAATCAGTAATTCAGGAGACAACTACAGAATATGTTGCAGTCAAAAATATTTACTAATTAAAGTCCGTTAGACATTTTTCTGAATAACGGTTAGATTCATTTCAATATTTTTAAGCTGGAGAACCAAAAACCAAAAGTTTGGAGTTTAAAGTTATGAGTGGATAAAAGTTAAACGCAGGGAACAAAAAAAAGTACTTGGGAGGGTCGGACTGATTGAATGCAGCCAAAAAATCCACTCCAGTGGATATCGAAATGCTGGAAGGGAGTAATATTGAAGCCTGGTGGGACGCCACCCACAAAATGATCATCGCCGTTAATATTTAGTCTTGCATTTTGACCAAGTATCGTTGCAGAATTACGATCGCTTTCGTTATCGACCTGAAAATTTTGCGGTCACCAAGAACTACACATTTCGAAAGTGGACCCTTTTATCTTCTCTGTTATCTTGCTAGGATTATCACGGAAATTGTCATATTCATGGGTCAAAATTGATAATCTAAGTATTGCAGTATGTTTGATAACTTAATTTACAAGTTGACAGGAAGCTTAACTTCCTTTGAGTTGAATAACAAAAATCAAAAAAAAAAACAACCTGCAAATGTATTTTTTCATAGTTCCTAATGACACGAACAGTGTGTGAGCGTCCATCGGCGTACGATGATTTCTTGGATTTGACGATTGCATATGAATCATCGCCAAGATTAATCTAAATATCATTCTTCAATGATCAAAGTAAATCGATCCAATGCAGTAAATTACAAAGAACTTTCTCTCTATTTGTTGATTATCTCAGAACAATTAAGGACTGACAATTGATTATAGAGCAATGTTGATATGACAGCTAATTTCCTCTTTGTAAATTTTCTCATCACGTAAATGCAGATAGCTGAGACATTGATTTGAAACTAAACGAGACAAGATTTCAATTAATAGAGAAGCAGAGAAAAAAGGACGGGTAAATTGATAAGAAATAAAGTACCCTGAAAAGGACATGTCCATCACGTAATTCCAAACAGATGAAATCTCCATTTTCTCGATTGCCACGGAAATATAGCAAACCATCTGGTGAATAAGCTGATAAGATCACTGTTATTTGCGCTCCACTTGGCCGTTCTGTCGAGGGAAGATGAATTTGTGCAAAACCGTCACTAAAAGGCAAATTAATTAGGATCGCTTTTTGCGACAATAAAATTATCATTCCATTATATTAAAAAATTGTTTATGTCTATATATGTGCTTCGTGAGTATGTCATGTGTATATATACAATAGCGTAATTTGTGCTAAATGAATTTTCGAACAGGAAACTTGCCGGAAAAAATAACCGGTAGCTTGACTTTCTGGTGCAGCGAAATCTCCTTCGCAAACTTTGCTACTTTTTGCAAATGCCCAAAGCGGCAAAGTTTCACCGTCAACAGTAAATTCACCAATGGTACCCAGGAACTTATTAGTTGCCAAACCCAAATCCTGCGAAAGTTTTGCATCGATACCAAACTGAATCAGCGTTTCACCATGTACCGTATTGAAAATGATGCTATCATCCTCGTCCGGATGACCCACTGATACGGCAGTCGGTTCACCAACCGTTCGTTCACCTTCACCACTTATTGTATGATGCAATGCCACAGTCAGCTTCACTGAATTTCCAATCCTAGAAAACAGTGAATCAAGAGTGATGCTTACTTTCTCAACAATGGTTTACCTTTGTTGAAGGACATGTGTAAGTTAGTAATCCATTTTATTAGCTGACAGAAATGAAAGAGAAACGGAACAAATTTGCCAGAAGAGGTCAGCTCACCTTTCTAATACTATATGGTACCAGGCACTTCTGTCACTTGGCGCGATATAATTGATGGTATGGGTATTGGTAGCCATTCGTGTACCGGAACCGATATTCCACTGTACAACGATACGTCGATCTCTTAGTTCCATTGCGATATACTCTGATTGCTGAGTACGCTTAGTCATTGTTTTTGTCAAGAACAGCAACGAATCCGGAACATTCCGTAAAGGACGGTATTTGATAGTAAATAAGTTAGTTGGAGCCAGATGTGCGGGTGAGATAAAAGCACGGCGGCAATCACCTTTTTCATCGGATTTCAACGAAATTCGGATCTGTAGCGAACAAACTATTTGAAATTTGCTTATATCGATATTTTCTTTCACCATTAGGAAATTATTAGCAGTAAAGCAAAACAAATTCAACTGGCGAATGTTTAACAAACGGAAAATTTGCACAAGCGTTAAAAATAATGAAAAGTAAGATATTTGTTGTAAGCGTAAAGATTATGACATCGGACTAATACTCATCGAGAATAGAACTTTACTCACGCGTGAGGCTTTCTCTCGTGCTTCTTTGATTTTTTCCTGCAATAATTTAATCTGTTCCCCCAAAACATTGATCCGTCTTGAATCTTTATCTGTTTGCTTCTTCACTTCAGAAACTTTTTTCATCGCTTCCTGTGCTCCTTGATTAGCTTTACGTACTAAAATTTGCAACTTTAAAACTAAAGCAATAGTTCATAGTCTGAACCGCGAAGAGTTAGTGGTCAAAAGCTTGAAATAAATAATCTTAAGTCATGAACGCCTGATAAGAGTACTGCAAATTTAAAGTGATGAATCGTAGATCTTCATTAATTTTTACATATTGAAATGTCAAGAAGTATAAAACATAGGAAATTTTCAAAGTTCTTGAAAAATTGAGAAATGAATTCGTTAATGATTTCGCAACCTCAGACACGACATTTTCTTGCAGATTCCTTACAACAAAAGTTTTACGATGTACAACAGTTTAAAACTTACCATCATTGGTGACATTTCGGATGCCCTCACCAGCAAAACCTTTCAGCTTCGAAACAGCACTGCTCATTGTATCAATTTCAACAGATATTTCCTGCATTTTCTGATGTATACTTTCGGCCCGTTTTTCCGCATCATCAGCTACACTGATCAATCCAGTCATTCGGTCGTGTTGGTCATCGAATGACTGATACTGTTCACCTGAATTTCGAATTATTATAATTAGGAAAACGGAGGTTCACGGATAAGTCACCTAGAAGTTGAAAAATTGGTAATTGACGACTGAGACTTAAGATATCTGACTTTTACTTCCTTTGACCTTATAGAAGCGAAATACGTTTACCGTTGCTTAATTCTTTTGAACGGAGAAAGTACGAAATTTTAGAATGATAGTCCAAACTTACTTATCGCTAGTTTTCGTTTCACTGAATTCTGCAATGTTTCCTTCATTTCACTTGCCACTATATTGGTTGCCAAGTGTTCGTTTTCCAAATCTTTCAAGCTAAGTTCATCGGCTTGTCCCTTAATAACCATACTGCGATTCTTAGTCTGCAGCGCCATGTTAACCATTGAGATCTCAGATTTCGGATCGGCATCAGCAAATGCAAACTCCGCAGCTTTCTTCGCCCCTTCTGCTGCTTTGCTGGCATTCCGTAAAGCTTCCACAATTTCCTTGTAAGCATTGGATGCTCGAAGTGGATCTGCTGCGGCATTCTTCGTATCCGCAAAAGAGCTAAATTAATGAGACTTCATGCATATATGCTAATATTGAATAGTAATCTGAAAAAAAAAAACATGAAAAAAAGATTCAAAACTTAGTTACTCATGTAAGATGAAATATTCCTAAAAGAACTGTTATTTTTTACTTTCGCAATTTTTGTGCCTCATCCTCCAGCTTTGCTGCGTGATGTTCGCTTTTTTTTACATACTCTTCACGATATTCATCCAGAAGTTGCCCATATCTGTCTGCTTCATTGCGGCATTTTTTCGTCATTTCATCTACTTGCGGTAATAGCGTTTCATTGATGAGCTGAAAATAAAAGCTCCAAGTATTTAGTAATGGGGGAAATCAAAACCACTAATTCGAGTATTTTGTACGGGAAGAACCGAAAATTTTCGGAACAACAGCACATGACATTCGACATCCGAAGCATCAGCTGGAATTTTCGTATTCCTGAGAAAAAATTTTGAATAGGCGATAGTTCTTCAAGGCTGTTTAATTCTCACCTATACATTTTTTAAAATTATCATAGCAGATGCGCTTGGTTCTAAACATATTGCGAGCAAAGACCTTGAAATCATCGAACATTGTCAAAATTTTTTCTGTCTTCGCTGTCGACACTTTGTTTTCTGCTTCACTTAGTTCATCGATTGCTTTAGTTAATAATTCACTGATATTCGCTTTTACGGCATTAAATCGATCCACCCGTTTCGCTATTATAATTGCTACTTTATCAGAGGATATGGTATCCTGACGCGCTCTATCCCAAATGGTATCTCGATAACTGTGCAACCACTGTCCAAAGACATCCAGTTGTTCTCGCAACTCAACGAATGAGGTATGGTTCAACATACGTGATGTTATCAGCTTCATCAAGTCTTGAGATTTCCTGCAATACTCTGCTGCTCAGGCATCCCCAATGGATAAGAAGGGCTATTTGCACATTACCTTGATTATCTGAAGAGATTCAAAATGTAGAAATGCACACAGTTTCTTTCCCAGTTTTTCAGTTTTTCTTTTAAAATTGTTTTACAATGTCTTTTTATGACTTCCAAATATATTCAACACAAGCATATTTTATGTCTTTCTAAATGATGCAATAAGCTTTTCTTGAAAATATCATTTGAAAATCAAGCAATAAATTGATAAAACATTTCAGAATAACTAACTCGAAATCGGTATTTCCACGATTGTAACGTTTCTCGATGTAGATTCCACGTTCTTTCATTGCGTTCACATAAGTATTTGCTTCCTGAATCCAAATACTGATCTTTGAGCTGTCCTGTTTCCCAAATCCGTAATTTATGTAATGTCGTAGCTGACTGATGACCTCACGAAGAATTTTGTCCTGTTCTCGAACTCTCGCTGATAATCCTTCAGTTTTGGTAGTGCTTTTTTGCAAGGAATTTTTGGACTTGTTAGTTCGTTCCAGCAAAAATTTCGTTTGCTCTATCAGTCCGTTAACTTCGTTTAAGAAGTTATCATCCACGCCAATGTCAGTTTTATCTTTATCTTCTCCGACAGAATTTTCCAAATGTAGCGAATCCAAAGTTAAATACAAATCTGAAACAAACGATTGGCTAATGGTTTTCGTGTTCGGGACCTTTACGACAAATAATCGATCTTAAAGATTATGCATGGAGGTCAGAGCACAAAATTAAGACTTTTTGAGACGGCGATTTAGACACTTCTGCCTTGCTCCCAAAGCAATCCAACACATTAGACAGTATTTATAGAAACATACCTTTTGTTGTATTACTTATCCGAGCAACGCGTTTCCATGGGACCGGTCTTAAACTTGTGAAATTCTGTTGTTCCATAATTTCTTCTAATTCATCCATTTCTTTCATTAAATCACGGGTACAGCCTTGATCGCATGAGGTGCAGACACCACTAATGAATGCATGCCGATCTTTGCATAAGGAGCAATCTCGACCGGATAAACCTGGTCGACATTCACACTGGCCTGTCTTCTAAATGAAAGGTACATTTTTGAAGATAGAAGTTAGCAAATTATCAGTTAATTAATGTTGAATGAAACACGTTGCGTAATATACTCTGTCAGTGTACAACGCTTTTTTCAAAATTTGAAAAAAATTGCTCCTTCAATCTTTATGAATAATGCGGTAATATTTTCAAAAAAAGAAATGATGACAAGCTTGCCTGATTGCAAATTCCATGAACCGAACCGTGCTGATGACATGCGCATTCCTTACACATACCGCCCACTGCATTCGGATTACCGTAGTACCCAGTCAGGCAGTTTTCACAGTACTGACCTATATATCCAGGTTTACAAGCATCACACATGTATCCTCGGCCATAACCTACTGCTAAGCAGGTGTCACTAAAGCTATTGTCCGGCAACGGACATGCACATTTCGTGCATGCATTTGCGCCACCAACCAATGCGTCTCCTTGATAGCCTGGCTTGCAACGTTCACAGTAATCACCGTATGTATTATGCTCACAATTCTGAAACAATCAGTATTTTTCACAATGACAAATGATGGCGCATGCTATGAAAATACAAAGATTAATAACTTCAGTGAATTTTGAAATATTTATGATTCATTGACCACTAGTACTCTTTCAACCTCTGTAATTTTCAACAATAATTTGATGAGGTATATGTCTTACAGTGCATCTGCAAGTTTCTGCTTCACATGTTGTTGAATGCCCATTGCATGCACATTGCTCTGTTCCTCCCACTAATGCTAAATCATCTGGACTATTCAAGAAATCAGACTGCCTTTTCCGACAATAACCTTCCGCTGGATCTTGGCATGAATTACCAGCGTAACCCTGAGGACATTCACATAGCTCCACACCAATTGCTACTAAATTTGAAGCATCGGTGGCATTTTCCCATACTGCTACATCCATACTTATTTCATTGATAGAAGCTGTATCGCCCCTGAAATCTATTTATTCTCGTATTAGTGGTTCTGACTTAAATCTCATGTAGCAGAGCTGATATGGTAAAGCTGATATCGTATATTTTCATCTTGCTGAAAGTAATAAATGGAATTTTACGAAAAATTAACGTGGATGGGTAGTTGTATGTAGCTCTGATGTAGATGCCTTGGAGATTTTGCAAGGCGATCATTAGCTGCTTGCGTGTTACTGGCACGTCAGGACTCAAACGTGAACGCCACTGACTTTCATGCAAACGAATTTTGTAGCGTCCCAATTGGTTCACTTCGTCAGAAGTATGTTCCAGAATGATGCGATGATTGCCGACCTGTTTGTTGGATAAGTTTGATATCAACTACAGCGTACAAGGATGATTCGAATTTTGAATCAAAATTTAATTAAGATTATTCAAATTCCTCCCCTCGTTTCTTTTATCCTCGGTTCTATCAATAAAGAAACAGCAGATAAAAACGAGATTTACCAAGATAATTTGCGGGAAGAAACGGAAGTGCTGTGGATCAGGTGCCACATTGGTGACACCGCGATAGTTATCATCATTTTTGATTGTAAAACGAATAAACCCGTTATAGGATGCCGTTCGATCACCCAACAAACTCGGTGGAAGAGGCCTGAAATTCATATCTTTTATCTAACGCATAAGCAAACCAGAATCTAGAGAACTGTCCCCTCATTTCCTACTTTCATTTTTACATGTTTTATGAATTTGCAGAAATAGTTTCCAATCAAAGTTCGAAAAAGAAGCCATTCAAATTTTTTGTTCTTCAAAACTTTCGCATTTGAACGATGGCCCCCTACAGCAAATCACTTTGTCCTACGAACTGATATCAAAATATTTTCCAAACATACCAGTATAGAGGCGTAATGTCTGTCGGATAACTGTTGTATATCGGTGGATGCTCTCTAAGCACATTTAGATTATGTTTACGTGTATAATATTTCCATGGTTCTGAGAATATTACCTTAATTGAAGAGAAATTGAAAATTTTCAAACATGATTTTTGTACCAAAAAAATTTAGTATCAAATTTGCTACACCAGTAATTTTCATCATTAAATAAATCATATTTCTCAATCCAATAAAAACATAAAAGGTCTTATTAAAATACGTATTGAATGCGAAAAAAAAAAAAAAACTAGCCGCGTTGCAGAAGTTGCTGTTACCTGACGATCAGGTGCATAAATCTGTTGCCATACTAGATTGCTTTGCACGCAGAAATTGGTACGATTAAAGCAAAAGCAATCGGTGCAACCGTATAAATTGCTTTTCTCTAGACTAAAGCTATATGCGTCGCAGCTATCACATTTCAATCCTATCACATTCTTCTGGAATATATTTGCCATATAGTCTAATAAACACATCTTCAAGTTATAAAGAAGATTTAACCTTAACAGACTCTAATAAACTGAACGAAGCATATGAAATACACACTACCTTGCAGCTGCACTGTCCAATCTCATCACAGAGACAAGCACCATCTTTACAAGTTGTTGGATCAGTTCCCAATAGATCACAGTTACATAGTTCGCACTGCGGGAAATTAAAATGTCCATGAATGCATCGATCGCATTTTAGACCAACAAAACCCACTCGACAATGGCACTGAAAACAATGGATACACAGCAATATTTTCCACTCAGATGCTTAATGTACCAGTTAACAGTTGCTTCACCTGTCCATTCTCCGGATTGCAATTCGGTCCATCAGCTCCGATACCGGAACAATCACAGAGCGTACAACCATTCAATGGATCGTAATTCCAAGCATTATTGGAACAGTTTTCACACATTTCACCGATGGTGTTACGTGGGCAGATACACTCTCCAGTTGTTGAGTGGCAGATATGACCAGGTGCTGGACAAACACGACATTCTGCAGAAAAGAAAAATAGACTTGGAATTGGTACCAATCAAGACATTGTAAATAGTTTGAGTTGTGGTGTGAATGCTTGGATTTTAAGATCATTTAAATTCGAAATAGGAAAGTGGAAAAAAACATTGAATTTTATTTTGCTTGACCATAATCAAGCATCAGACGCGCAATGAAAACATAAAAAAGTAAATAACCTTTACATCCATTTGAATCTAATCCAAAATGATTCGGGGCGCATTTGTCACACTTCAACCCAATAACTCCAGATTTGCAAGCACACTGACCTGTATGTGTATCACATTGGATGCCTTCCGAACCTAATGGATCGCAAGCGCATACCTGATAATTTTTACTGAAGTAAAAATACTAAGAAGCCTATAAAAGTACAAAATGAATATGGGAACCGCAAAACTTGGGCTTGAATAAAGGAGGGAAAACATAAACATTTCTGGAAAACAGTATCACCTTACCTGGCATCCCAGCCCGCTAGTTATATTAAAATAACCATCCGCACATTTTTCACACATTTTGCCTTTGACATTTTCGCGACATTCACATTTTCCCGTGACATTATCACAACGGCCATCATCTACCGCACCGAAGGAATTACAATGACAAAATTGACAGCCATTCTCGGAAAAATTAAAATAACTTGCTCTGCACATGTCACATTGCTTCCCAAATACTCCTGTCTTGCAAGCACACTGAAAAAGTTTTATCTAAACCTTTGCCCACATGAAGTGCAGATAAAAACTATGATTTTCCTGGCTTATTGGTGTGCCATCTAAATCGCTCTATTGGGAAAGATTTATGATGAGGAGATTTCTGTCATTTTATCTGCTAATCATGTTATTTTTTGGGTCAAATTGCTAGTCTTCTTAAGTGTACAGTATGCACAGTGTTTTCTTGGCTCATTTGAAGCTTTTCATTCCTATCCTAGTCTTCTACACTACACAGTTGTGGCCAATTTACATAAAGCAAGACATTCAGATCAAATTCTTACTAATCTTTAACACCTCAAGTTATTTCATACTTTATTTGAATTGGTAATAAATAGGATTTGCTCCATATATATTTCAAACAATGAAAAAGACGGACTTGGCCGGATACTTCATCACATTCACTGCTAAAGGAACCGGTCATATTGCAATTACATGCAGGGCACTTGTTTTCAATGTCACCATGTCCATCCTGAAAAATAATTTGTAAACTTTGTTAAGCCAGGTCAAAGTTCCTCCAGCTTTTAAGCCTTACAACTTTGTTCCTATTATCTCAAATTTACCTTACATCGATTGCACTGCATACCCACATAATTATTATGACAGTCACAAACGCCAGTTGATTTGTTGCACGTGGCGGAACGAGCACCTTTAGGGTGACATCCGCAAGGTCGACAAGACTTATCCTTCGGATTACCCCAGTGATTCTCCTTGCATTCTTCACAGTGATCACCAGCTGTGTTATAGATGCATTTCAAACATTTCCCTGTTTTCCGATCACAGTTCCCAATAGCCATTGGATCGATATTACCGTTACAATCACAAAGTTCGCAAGTACCATTCTCTGTCAGTGGATCTCCAAAGAAACCATCAGCACAACTGCAAAATTTCGTTCTTTTCAGTTCATGTTAAAAAGTTAAAAATTTATTTATTTTTTATTAATTAACCTCTTGCAAAATTCCATGAAATCGAGTTTGCATCGACAAATGCAAGGAACTGGAAGAAACTCTTATCCATCAAACTTTAGCAGTGATCACATAAAAACCACCAAAAGTTTACATTTCACACTTATTGCCATCGTAACCGTGATCACAAGCCGTGCAAACGTACGCGTCCTCACCATAAGCTGCAGCACCTCCAACAATAAGCTGCGTTAGGCTACACATTGCAGAATGACTGTTCTCGATAGTTGGACATGCACATGGACGACATTGACCAAGTTCGCCACCCAGAGATGGATTTCCATAGTGTCCAGGTAAACACTGATGACACCGACGGCCAGTTGTATTATGCTGAAATCGTACTTGATTCTTTATCATTATCATTATTATAAATAATAAAAGGAAGAAATGGACAAGTGAAATTAAAGTGAAATTTTGAATGGAACTACAAGGATGAGCTATCGCTGCATAGCATCGCAGTAAAGGTAACAAATACTACAGAAAGAAAACAGTGACAGAAAAAGATGACAAACAAAGGACGAAAACAAAGTTGACATTACTTCCATACATTGTCCATGAAAACATTTAGACATGTTAGGACAAAGGGAAATTAACAACCTTTTCGTCATCGAATAACAACAAAATTTTCAACTATTTCATAAATTTTTGATAAATCATTTGCTGTGTAAACTAAATGAAATCATTCATTGTCTTTATTTTTCGTAATTAATCGAGTTCCAATACTACTTACTTGACAGTTTATACAATCACCCGTGAAGGGATCACATTCAAAGGAGTGCCCTTCACAATTACATTTCTCGCAACGACCATCGAACAGTTGATTATTTACCCTGCGATATCCCAATGTACAGCGCTGTAAGAAAAAGTTATGTGCTAAGGGTTTCTGGAAAAATGTGTAATATAAACAAGACAGTGGTATTTTATGTGAAAATGTGAGAAATCCATTCACTATGTAGATTACTTACTTCACAACTGTTGCCAGCGTAATATTCGGGACACTGACATATTTCAACGCCACGCATCAGGGCATTGAACATTTGCGATGGTCTCAATAGTTCTTCTGTACCATCGGCTGTACTTTTGAGTTCAATTGCTGTGTCCAGCTTTAGTCCATAAATACTATAAAAAGATAATAAAGAAATAACTTGAATGAGAACACAAAAACGTATACAACTATAAACATATCATTCAAGATAATCACTCTTTATAAACTTTCACCGATAAGTTTGCTGAATACACAATGCTATCGATAACATTAGACGTAGTGAAATGATTTGATTATGACAAGCTACCTTGATTGTATTTGTTGCTTGTTATACATAGCTCGTATCATCATTGTGTTAACATCAGCCAAAACACGCATCATTTCATGCTTATCAGTAAGCGTACGCATATGCGAATTATGCCATCCGCTACCTTCTCTCATAACTATCTGAATGCTGATATTCTCTCTCGGGAAGAAGTTTTGTCGACTATAGTATTCCAATTTTATGCCATTACCCTGAAAGTAAGTCTGTTTGGTAAGTCTTCAAGTGTAAACAAACGAAAGCACGTAAATAATGGCGTTATACTTATAATATCTTGAAATACAATCCTAATTTATATCCTTTGCTTTTCATCTAAATTCTTTCGCTTTTTTCACACTCCTACACCACCCGAAGAAATCCCGAGAAAATCCTTGTAAACATCAAAAAAAAAGAAACAGCCCAACAAACTGACCATGGAAATTAATAGCAGAAAAGTAATTATTTAATCTAACCAACTTCTATAATAACATCAGGAATAGATGTTTCTTCGCCATCACCCATTGGTACGAAATATACAAAATATTGCAAAATTCCACCGTAACTGTTCAGCTGAAATTGCGAAGTAAATTTTATTTGCTATTAATTTTGCCCGATACTTCCTGATATTCAAGTGTAAACAAGCGAAAGCATGTAAATAATGGTGATTATTTACGTGTAACGTCATCAAACACAACTAGCTCTCAGATGAAATTAACTTCGTACATTTTAGCTTAAGAGGAATAAATTTTAGTTTGATAATTATTTACTACCAGGCATATCCTGTGGAAAACGAACCTAGCGAACTTCAATCAGAATTTACTGGAGAAGACAACATACCAGATTCCCATTAAATTCCTTCGGTGCTTTCCAATAATATAATTCATTGTTTTTGTATTCGCTGTTGGTGTACATCAATACTTCACTTTCTGACTTCGGTGTGACCAATTTTTCACCTGACAAATCCGTTAACATCCAACTTGTAGTACTCCGAATCTGTAAAATCACAAGCCTCATTTTATCGAACAGATCGTTAAATAAACAGGGAAAGATTAACGAATTCAATGAAATGTAATATTTGGGAGCAATTGATAAGTCATATCAAAAAGTTACTAAGAGAAAAAAAAAATAGAAGTTGCAGCCTTAAGCAAGAAGAATACAGTGATCCTTGATCTATTACTACTTTTAGAGGATATGTAAATATGTAAAAAAAAAATAAAAAACAAATATGTAAATATGTAATAAAAAATAAAAAATAAATATGTAAATATGTAAAAAAAAATATAAAAAAAAGAAAAATAAATATGTAAATGAAAATTTAAATTTAAAAAAAGAAAAAAAACGAAAATAGGCTTCAAACACAAGACAATTAGTATATGGACATTTCCGCTCCACTCATTCTTTAGAAGTTCTCGGAATATTAGAATATTAATAAGTCGTATGTACCTCTCCACGATTCCATTGCTTTTCACGGCATTCTTTGCTAAGACCAAAACAGAAACAAGGTTGACAACCTTTTGGATTTTTCATGTCCAGATTTATGGTACCTTCCTGCAAATTTTATGCAAATGAGCGTGTAGAAATTGTTTTTTTTAAATCTTTGACCACTGGCCTTTAACTTTGTTCGCTGTCTTCCTACTTCTGATAATTTCTCAGGTAATTATTGTTTATTATATTTAATAGTAATACTGCAAATGAGAAAATTACCAGTTTCAAAATCTTCCCGAGCAAACTTGCTTGAGTTGTCTAAGAAAGTTTGTTGTTGCCTAAGTTTGTTACTTTTTGATTCTGTGACGAATTTTGCAATTGATAGTGCTGAGTGGGAGACCCGACCCAAATCCTTAGCCTCAGCTAGCCCAATTACAAATTTAACGAACTGATAGATAAAGATGGAATTGTGCGTATGGTTCTATGAGTTGATTTTGAGACTGAAAAAATATTAGAAAATATAGGAAAGGTTAGAAAGTTGAAACGGACCTTGCATCGATCACAATAAAGACCTTCTACATTTGGCTTGCAAATACACTGTTCCTCCTCACACGTGTTAAAATTTAGAGAACCAGCTCGATTACAAGGGCACGGTTCGCACTTCGGATAATTCCGGTATCCCGGTGCACAAACATCGCATCGACGCCCACCAAATCCCGGTTTGCAGATACAGTCGCCCGGTTTCTGTATACGAATTTCTTACAACAAAAATTTGAATTCAAAATGTATTAGTCCGAGTGCAAAACCTACTATTATCAACAACTTACTGGATGAATTACTGCCATTCGTTTCCTCTGGTCTGATAAATTCATTTTTGTTTGATAAGTTGATACTGGCAACTTACTTGATCACCATCTGCGCTGGTCTCGTCCCGAACGCAGTTATTATGTTCGGAACCAATCGGGTCACAATCGCAGGGTCGACATGCATCTTCTCGATAGTGGGTGACACCCGAAGGTCGGAAGTATGTCCATAAGCAACGTTCACAGTTTATTCCATCAGTGTTGTGCTGGAATTAAGGCGGATATTTAGTGAAATGTCCCTAATATTAATTTTGAAACCAATGAAGTAAGTTATATTATTGAAGAAGAAATGCCGAAACGATAAAGGACTCACTTTACAAGCAACACACCTCCCACCACCTTCGAAGATACCTTCCGGAGTAACGCTTAAACCTAGTCGTTCCACTTCTTCATCGTATTCGCAATGAGTCGCGTGGTTAAAACATTGACAGGCTAAATTAAAGAAGAAATTAAAAACACCATTAGATTTAATTTCCAGATGCGGGTGTAAAATGAACATACGTTGGCAAATATTAGGACGGGATTGCGTTCCTTGACGCCACGGAAGTTGGTTGAACAGTGGACAACACTTGCTGCAAGATTCACCGCACGTGTTATGACGACATTCACAACGTGATTGCTGGAAGTCAGAGATTAGGTAGTTAAAACTTATTAACATCTAAGCAGAAGTTAGCAAAGGTTGAATACATTATATCCTTCTTTTTTTTAATTAAGCAACTGACTCCTTCCATTAGTGCACTGACTAATGATTACACACAAAATCACAATATTGGACACTAAATTATCAGCAAGTGCTCAATGAAAGTGTTACCCCGGTGACCGGATCAGGTGGACAACTTTCTGCATGTCCATGACAAATGCATTGCCCTCCGATACTAATATCTTTGATGGCATAGAAGTAACGTCTTGTGACCGAGAGATCCAATCTATTGCTCTTGTCACGACGATTAATGATCATCAAATCGGCGTTTAGTGTTCGTAAACTCATCAAGCGAAGACGTACATAACGAGCTCGAGTAAACTGCTGAAGTAGCAATCTATTTTTCAACAACTACATTAATTTCATTTGAAAAAGCATTAAGCGATATAATAATGCTTTTTTTTCAAAAGATTTCAATTTCAAAATAGTTTACGCTACCTGTAAGGTTTCAGACGCAGCTTCGGCAGATGGTCGTCCATTCACGAGGGACGTATAAATCTCACCATTTTCTAACGGGTCAAGTTTTGAATAGTATGATGTACATATTACCTGTAAATTCAAAAATGTCATGATTTAAAATCAGCCAAAATAGGGCATTTTGCTGAAGACTTAATGATTTAAACCTGAAATACGTATCTTCTGATTCACAAATTATATTGAGAGATTAAATACAATTCCATTGTTTTTTGGTTTAAACAACTTTAACGATTAAATTAACCTCATCATCTCGTGTAAATCTTGGTACACCAGTGGTTGCTGGTACATTGAATTGTCGCAAACATTCAGCATCACTGACTGCGTAATATTGCCAAGGTTGATAGTTAATACCATCAAGTGATTTCTCCAATACCCAGGTTCCAGGTCGAGGTGCAATCGCACTTTTTACAATTACATAAGCCACTTGGTATTCCTTTAACTTTGTTTTTTTCTTGCTTGTCTAACTGTCCAACTAATTTTGTTTCTTACTTTATCTAATGAATATTTTGATGGATCCAGCACATACCTATTTATATTATTGGTACTCTTATCATTCAGAAATTAATTATCCCTTCCAATCATTGTGTTTTTTTAAATGTTGGAGAAAAAAGAAATAATTGTAACATCCTTGGTGATGCTGCATTACATTTCAACTTCAAATTTCATTCCTAGCCTCTGTATGTGTGAGCCATTCATAAGGGATCGTCAGGTCAGATGATGGAAATAAATCAAACTTGTCTCAGGTCAATGGTGATATTGACCCGCTCAAAATCAAGCCCATTAGCTAACGATGGACTTTGCCACCAGCGTCGAGTACCGTCAATTGCAAATTCAATTGGATGACGCTTTCTGACATCGTTAGCATCACAAACGTCACATTGCGGTTGCCTACAAATAATTTCAGGCAATATAACTAAAACAAGACATAGAAATTTACCACTGAGAGTTAAGAAAGACATAAAAAAGGTGAAAAAGTACTCCGGGATCACTCGGGAATCGAAAGAGATATATATATATTCCTCTGGAATTTGGTAAACATTGTAAGGTAGCTTTTTTTTTCTGTTCAATACAAAGACTTTATATTTATGAGATTGAACCTGTTGAAAACATGCTCTACTAATTTGCAGTAAATTTCACGATGGTGTTGGCCACAGGTAGCATCTGCATAGATAAGTGCATTTGTTGCCAAATTGAAAATTGTCGGGAAGAGACCATGCTCTGTACAGTTTTATTATTAAAACATAGAGAAGGAGAGAAGTTTGTCATTTCTTTTTAATCGTATTTCTATATATCCAAACATATTATACTGACATTGTATTAATGAACAGGCATAAGCTTACGTCCTTCCGTAATGACAAATTCCTGATAATTGTCATATTCTTGCTCTGCTCTTTCCGCATCACCAAAATATGTTGTTAAGATGGCAGCGATCACAAGAAAATAGGCTGAAGAGCCCATTGCACTCTCCTACTTTTATGGTTTTTCGGAAAGCAAACTGCTGTTCTGAATATACAATCACTATAACATATAAATTTCATTCATGACTATATCTTCCTCTCCATCACAATTACCGTAATATTTCCAACGTAATGAAGTTTAATGAAAAAATGTAACAAGATAATTAGTTAAGGATGTAAGGTTAAAGGTGAAAGTTAAAGTACATCTGGTGAATGTTTCATTTGTTCGTCAAAGATATTTCCACTTTTTGTTGGTAAATAAATAGCTTAGCTTGTTAACTTAAGCAAATAAAATTTTTGTCAGCCTGTTGAACAAATAAAAAAAATTTTAATTTAACAAATAAAAAGCTTTATGAACAAATTTTAGAAATATGAAATAAAATGGTGAGCTGTTATATATGTAAACTTGTGCGACAACACGAAGACATTAGTCATCTCAAATTGTATGCACCGTTGCAAGAAAGCAATGAATGCACCTGATGGAATGCGATGCGCAATGTGACAGCACACAAGACGCCACCACAATATGTATTGTGATGATAGCTTTGTGTATAAGTGTTCGTTCACTTATCACCTAAGAGAATTACGATTCAAAAGTAAAATTCTAATTAATTCGAAGGATGGTTTTGCAAAATGATTCATCACACTACGATGAAGATAGTAAATGACAGTGCTAAAATCTGTTCGTCATTTTAAGATCGAATAATGCAAATCAGCGAGAGTCTTACTAACAGATGAGACAAAAAGATTTTCATGACTGACATCGGAAGCTTTCTTCTCAAATATTTGTTATCATGCTGATAATTGAATGTTAGCATGTTATGGTGGAGATTAATTAAAGCCACAGAGTAATAATTTGGCGTAATCGATTGAACAATAAATGGGATTCATGCAATGATTCATAGCGTGAATAATGTGTGCCGTATCGTTTATATTAACTATCGAGATCCGAATCGTGACGATGATTCATGATGGGAAGAAACTGAGTGCTCACTGCCATAATGACCATTAGAATAAAAGGAAGCCTATTCACTAAACGAGTTAAATTTGTAGATTCTGTCTCCCAAACATTCCACTGCATTGCGCTAGTTAAGCTTGACAAACCGGTAACTCATTTGTTACCGATCTTTTTGATGGGAGTAATCTTTATGCTACAAGTAAAAAAGACGGAATACTTTGGATCAGAAAAGGAAACGACAATTTTGAATGCTATGTGAAAGCGTTCAGAATTAGAAGAATGTTTACAAAGAAGTATGGAAAATAGAGATTTGAAAATAATAATAAGTTTAATAGTGCAGTAAAGTAAAAGTACTCAGATTCGCTATTGGCATAATTGGTTTTAAAATCTGGGAAGTAACAATTAGTTGTGGAAAATGATTGTCTCTTCTGCGATTGATCAATTGTCGATAATTATCTTCGACTGTTCTTCAAGTGAAACAGATACTTCTCCAGAAAAAAAAAATTGCACTGTCAAAGACCGAATGAGATAATTGAATACGACATTGAGTATTACACAACACTATCATCGATCGACTTACTGATCACTGTTGAAAAAGCCCGTGTTTGGAGGGAGAATTCAAGTGAACAGCGCAAACAATTTATTGGAAATTCATTCATATAATCGAATTCCATACGAGTGATGAAGTATATTGTGGTGTATATGGTGCACACGAAGAGAAAGATCTGTTATGGAAGTGGGAAATGACACATACCTTCATATTGCAGGTGATTAATTAGGTTAAGGAAAGCGCAATAAATGGAGACACTTGCTATAGCACAAATGGTACGTAAAGATGACATACGGAGAAACAAACAGACGGACCAGAAGACATACACACTCGATCTCTACTTGATGTGACAAGATGAAGGAGAACAAGGCCTTCGAGACGAATCGCTGTTGGAATGCTGAGACGTGCTGTAAGTATTCCTTGCCGATCATTTCTCCAAACTATCACTCCACAAAAAAATTAACATTGAACAACGTAATCGTGCTTCTGTATTCACTCTTCCCTTCTTCTTCAGCTCTCTATATCGGCGTATACATAAATAAGTACACCAACCAATATTTAATTCGCTCACTGCCTCCAAATGATTTAGTTCTATTTAATCAGAATGAAAATAAAAAGAGAAAGGAAAAAAAGACAACCAATTTCCTCGATCTACGACTATATCTATTCTTAAAGTATTCCAAGTTAACGGGAATTAAATGGGAGTGTACGTTTACGCCAACAGCATCTTAAAACCTACAATTCGATAAACTTTTCGTTTTTTCTTCAGTCAGCCTCTGTTTTACGAGTATCGTGGCATAAATTTATTCAAATATCTTGTTAAAACTATTTCAGCGACATAAGGACCTGCAGCTTAAAGCTTGCCCAGAAAAACAAAGAAATACATGGAACGAACAAATGCAAAGTAACAAATGAACAAGCAAATAAACTGGTTAGGAATAAACGCAATGGGAGACAAAAAATGTTCCTCAAGGTACACTATTTGGAAGTGACCCTAATGAACAGATAAGAAGTTTGGATTTTGAAATGCAAATGAATTTCAAGATCTCAAAATACTATGTATCATAACAAGACCCAGTACAAAAACATTCAATGGTTAGATCTCACAATTCAATTGTAAGACTCAGGGGACAGTGGTCGCTTCCCTTGACTGAACAGAGAATATCACACTCCTTTACTTTATTCATAATTCGTTCACTAACCACAAAATAATCGAGCCTGAAAATTACAAACTTTTGAAGAAATTCCAGTAGAAGTTAGCACCATTTTACCACATCAGGATTTATAGTAGAGCAAATTAACAAATATGATAGAATAATTACTCGAATTTCTTAGGAAAAGACAAATTAAAATAAACACAATGGAAAAAGATGCACCTCCAACCGACATTCTTTTCTCTAGCGTTGCGCATGTTCGACCAAAATGTATAAACACCTTCTTTTTCTGGATTTAATCTGCGAAAAACATCCACAAACCCTTTAATGAAATGTTTTAAACATGGAAATTAATTAGAAAATTGAAGAACTTGTTTTAAGATAATCCTAATACTAAGACAATAAATACCGGCGTCAAGCAACCGAGTAAAATCATTCCGTTCCTGATCCGTGAATCCAGCTGTCTTGTTATAATTGGTTTTCGGATTCGCCAAGTCTAAATGTAAAATATTGGAGCAAATATATGATATTCGTTATCATTTCGGATTATTGAAAATGTTCGAATCACCCACCAATTTCCTGATGCGCAACGTTTAGGTCTCCAACATACACAATAGGTTTATTTAAATCAAGTTTTTTAATAAAACTGAAGTAGCAGTCATCCCAAAACTTTCGTTTGTCAAGGTTCACTAGACCACGTCCACTATTCGGAACATAAGCGTTAATAAGGTAATAATTCTCATATTCAGCAATAATAATCCGTCCTTTACCATTCCCATCCAGACCAGACTTAGATTTGTCATCAAAAGTATATGTTACCTGAAAACAGTATATACAGAAAAAAGGTAATAATAATGATAGGCAAGGAAATTATGCGTTGATAGAATCCTTTTTTCAAATACAAAATAGACCGCACAATTCTACCTTTATCGGCTCCTCTTTTGTAAGTAATAATACACCGCCGTGTCCAGACTTTTCAGAAGTATTCAAGAAACTGTAGTAACCATTTTGCAATTCATTTGGAACTTCCACACATTTTGTTTCTTGTAGAGCAACAATATCCGGATTCTCTTTAACCAAAATTGAGTGGCCATCCTTCTAAAGATAAGCAAATTCAAAATGACAATTTAAAATTGAGTGCCCACCCTACAGTATTTTTTCTGAGATATCAACTGCATTCTTCAAACTAAAGCTAAGCAACAGAAATTATATGCAAACGGTGAGTCAGCATTTAAGCTTAAATAATAGGGTCGGAAGAACCAAATATGAATAACTGCTTACACCATTCCTGGAAATTTTGTAAATAAAATTAACCTTAATCCATGCCCTGAGACCAGCAACATTCCAGCTGATAATTTTGATTTCTCTGCCACTTTTTCCAACTTTCTTCTTCTTTCTCTCCATTACACGTTTCTCACTCCCCATTTTTATGTGCTCATCGGTCACATCTTCCTTATCATTGCTAGCATTCTTGAATGCTTCCTCCTTATCATCTCTCCTTCTCTTCTTCATTCTTCCGTGCTTTCCAAGCATTCTATAAACAAGTAATGCATGCAGCATGTCAAGCAGTGGTGTCTTACTTGATGAGCTGACATAGAGGTGGCGTCGTGGATCGGTGGGAAACGAAAAGTTAAGAACATCCCGGCAATTTCTCCACATCCCGAAATTCATAGCCAAGCCTTAGAAATGAACGTGGATAGAACAAAATGTCGCCTGCTCCTAGGCAAGCCAAGACAAACTATCCTTAGATATATCCTTCCCGAAAGCCATCACAGGTTCGCCTCTCTTCTCCCTGCACGTCTAATCTCGCCCACAAACCCAATCACGTTAGCGATCCGGATCTAAACCCGCCTAGAATAAACATGGCAGTTGTGTTGGGAATGCTCCTACTCTGCTCAATGTGTGGTAGGCGGAATCTTCCAGATATTTCATCGGGTTCATTGATGTCTTGCTTCATGAAATCTTTTTTGGCTGTTCGCCTAGCAAGATGATCTAATTACCTTGTTGGCATGATTGCCTTGTGATACTTGGGATCATAGTACCACATCATTGGAGAATACTGATGAAAAGTACTAAGAAATATACGATTGTCGAAGAGTTCCTAGCTAATAATCAAAAGAAAAAATTCAAAATAGTGCATATTTCAGATGCCGCTGACTAGGCGTGCGATCTCACCGGTTAACGTAAGCCTTCATCGTTTGCCATCTTCGATACAGCACGATGAGTTGGAATGCGTTGCCAATGGTACTCTAGCAAATCTAATTCGACAACTGAGTTCGTTAAGTCGACATGCTGAGCATATTTTCGGCGAAGTTTATCACGAGGCCGTGAAATTGGATCATAAAACAAATACTTTATCGCAAAGGATTGAAAGATTGACGCACAAGGTGGC
>NW_018108198.1:417696-435738 GCF_000183805.2 Loa loa
AAATTTGTTTTTGTATAATAAACAATTATGATAATTTGCACAATAAATGAAATGGAAAGTAAATAAAACAAACAAATTGTTTTTTTTATTTTCAAATAATGTTAAATTAAAATTAGAAATGATATAAAATAACAAATTTATTAAAATAAAATTCATTTAGTAGTTTACAAGCGGGTTGTTTCAGCAGTATACATCGCATACGTGTTTGTTTACGTGTGTAAAAAATTTTCTCAACAATAAAAATTAAATGAAAGTTTTTTAAGTTCAAAATTTAATTCTCTGTTTTCATTGATGTCTTGCTTCATGAAATCTTTTTTGGCTGTTCGCCTAGCAAGATGATCTAATTACCTTGTTGGCATGATTGCCTTGTGATACTTGGGATCATAGTACCACATCATTGGAGAATACTGATGAAAAGTACTAAGAAATATACGATTGTCGAAGAGTTCCTAGCTAATAATCAAAAGAAAAAATTCAAAATAGTGCATATTTCAGATGCCGCTGACTAGGCGTGCGATCTCACCGGTTAACGTAAGCCTTCATCGTTTGCCATCTTCGATACAGCACGATGAGTTGGAATGCGTTGCCAATGGTACTCTAGCAAATCTAATTCGACAACTGAGTTCGTTAAGTCGACATGCTGAGCATATTTTCGGCGAAGTTTATCACGAGGCCGTGAAATTGGATCATAAAACAAATACTTTATCGCAAAGGATTGAAAGATTGACGCACAAGGTGGCACAACTGGACTACACGCAAGAGCAAGGTTCTTTTATTTTTGTAGATTGGATGTTTAAATTAACAACGTGGAAAATGAGCTGAAGTTTATCGTCATTAGCGTCACAGTAAACCTGATTCAATAACTCTATATTCTTTGAACTTTGCATATGGTGATGGGAACGTCAACATTATATTTCAGTGTCACTTGAAGACTTGCATATGCGAAAACCATTCAAAAGTAGCTGTATAATCGATCAGCATACACTAGATCGTCAGACGTTGCCTTCTGCTTTAGCAGAATGTTATGCTGCTTGTGATCCACCACCCAGTTTGGATGCTCTAAATCCTTACAGAGATGACAAGAAGAATGGACTTAGGTTGATTTTATCAGATGTTTCTGTTCTCATTACTGAATATCAGAAAGACTGTGTTTTGATATTATATAAAAGTGATAAGATAAGTTTCATGCATGTATTGTAGGTATTATACTGATCCATCATATTTCTTCGATTTATGGAGACAAGAGATGCTGAAGGACGTTGGTGATGGACGCCGTGGACGTTCTATCAGATCACCAGCAGAAAACAAAAATCCTCGAAAGAAACGTAATCGTCAGTCTGTGACGAATAATATCGGAAAGAATTCCATTCCAAGGTTGAAACTGTATCCATTTTAGTGCTTATGCTCTTTTTTCATCCCACATGATAGATTTCGTTTTATAATAAGAGTATTGGTATGGTTTGCATTATATTTTCAGATATTCTGTCGCATCTCAACAACGTCCTGCAGACATCATGCATTTTCCAGCAGAATATCAGGCACCTCAGATAGTGCATATTGATCAAGTCCGCGCACCAGCTGGTATGAGCGTACCTGCTAGTAATGGATATGTTACCACGATTCCAAATAAAGCCTCAGTCGCGCCTTTTTCTTCGCCTGTCAAAGAGGCAGGATTTTTTGAGTTTACAATTAACATCAAAAATATTAGTGAGATTATCTGTTTGGAATGCAGTTGTACTCATTTACTGATGTTGAAACTTCTTTGTTGCTGTTTTAAAACTAAGTCAAATTTCAGGAATCGCCAGTTGTTTTAGATGATAACCAAATAGCTGGTCAGTTGGCCGACATCGATTTGCAAGACGATTCTCTTTTAGAGGATGATCTTCCTCCACCACCACCACCCCTCATGCATACCTCACTAGTTTGCCAGATGCCCTCTCCACCTACAATGCAGTATGTTGCCCCATCTGCCAATTCTGTTCCACCACCACCTCCTCCTCCTCCTCCTCCTCCTCCTCCTCCACCACCACCATCATCCGGTGTTACCTCCGTTGCAGCAACTACCCAGTCGCCCATCGTTGTTGCATCTTTTGCTAATAAAGAAGAAGTAAAAACGAAGCATTCGCTACCAAAGTTTCTGATACACGTTCGAATCTACTCGCTGAAATACAGTCTGGCATAAAACTCAAGCAGGTAAGACAGACTGTTTTGGTCACCGTCAAGTTGTAGGACTTTCTTTGTGAAATGCCGAATTTGGCAAAATGTATTTTGTAGGTGCAGAGGAAAGAACAAGCAGCAGAGGAAAAAGCAGCTGCAGAAGCAAATGATGTTGCGGCCATATTGCGTCGTAGGATGGAACATATTTTGGGACATTCCGATAGCAATAGCGAATCTCCAACAGATGATGATGAAGAATGGGACTAGTTAATATGATCTTGTTCCATTAACCCATAGGGTTATGAATGAATGTGCCTTCTAGCCTTAGTAATTAAAATTGTTTTAGAACCATTTTGACTCGGTTATGTTAGGATATTTGATCAGTTTTCTACTACCAGTTAGGGAAAACTATCTAATCTAATTAATTTGCGCTCAGATCTTTCTGCTCTTTGAGTTGCTAGTCGTAACTTTGATTAGATGTTCAAATTGAACTTAATGACTTAACGAGACATTAATAAACGAAATATATAGTGTGTTATGTACTTGAACGCACACAAAAAAAGTATGTAGTGTACTATGTACTTGAACATACACCCTAAACATTTTATTGGTTCTTCGAGAACTTAGGTTGTAGATGCTTTTATATTGGTTGACCGTGCTCGTGTATTGGATAGTGGAACATGAGGAATAGTTGCTATGAAGAAGAGATATAATAGTTTGTGGCTCTTTATATTTGTTTGAAGCCTGTATTTATTTCTTATGTGGAAACAAATTTATTTTTATGTTTTATGTGAGTCGAGTAACAGCAAAATTCACTTATCGCTGAATATTGCTGTTATTCGACTACTGATTCTAGTCCAAGTATTATTACTTAGGTCGTACGATAAACATAAGCTATGATTCCATTTTTCATGGCTCTATAAATGTGTTTAACCGTTTGATTCATCCATTGTTTAACTCCCCCTCCACCCTAAGTTGATTTATTCAGTGATATCATTATTTTATTGTTGTTGCTGACTGTAATGTTTGCAGTACGTCCGTTCACATTATTGCTTTTTCTGGGTATTTCTTAATTTACAGGTCTCTTCTTGTGAACAATACTTATAACAAGGTTATGGAACTTTGTTATTGTTTTATTTGTCATCAGTTTTTATATTAAATGTATTTCGATTCTTGAATTCCACATTTGTTGAGAATTGCAGAATATTTCGCTTATTTTCGCTGTAGGTACTGTGACATTTTTGAAATATTTGGAATTACAGTCATCATATCTGCTCTTTATATTCTGTTATCACACTTATTTTTCCTTAGGTCATTGTTATGGCCATCAGTATTGTCAAGAACTTTTGCAGCATGTGTAAAAAACAAATTGTTGATGCGATAAAAAGTATCAAAAGAATTGCAGTGCAGAAATTTGTCACTGGTCTGCAGGAACGTGAAGCAAAATGTATTAGAGATCGAATAGAAAAGGTAATACTTCGTTTATATATTGGTCGTTGAAGCAAACGAAATGAGCGTTTGAGAAAAGTTATATGATGAATTTAAGATGTTAGCGTTCCAATAAGCATATGATGTTCACATTCGGTTTTAATTAACTGATCTTTTTGATAGTCTAGCTGTTTGATCATTCTATTTGTTGATAGTCTAGCTGTTCGATCATTCTGTTTGTGGTGGCAAATATAAACGAAGTATTTTGTTGGTAACGGCATATAAGGCACTCGGTGGGAAACAAGATGAAGAACAAATGAAAATGATAACAAATACAGCAGCCTGTTTGGAACTTTTGCAAAGCTTTTTCCTCATCGAGGATGATGTAATGGATGAAGGTGTTAACAGGAGAGGCAAACCATGTTGGCATCGATTGGTTGTTTTTCCTTTTCATTCGATGAGTTGGTTCTGCTTAGTCTGTTGGTCATGTTTATATCTTTGAAATCCTTATTTTCCATCTCATATATTTAATCATGCTAAAGCTTTGTACACTAAAGCTCTGTCTCGAAAAAAGATCTTTGTGGTTAAGAAGTAGCCCTACGTATCATATTTAGTCGACATGTTTGATAACTTTTTGAAAGATTCTTAGGAAGGGATAGGAATGAACGGAATCAATGACGGACTGCTGCTGGATTGCATGGTGTCGTACACCTTGCGCAGTAATCGAATCCCGGCCGCAGTTAGAGATGCTTTTGATGAAGTATGCTTTATGACTTAGCAGCTCTTTTCGTCATTTGGTGTTTTGAAAGTTGAAAAATGAATATTGCTGGTTGGAAGTTTTTCCTACTTCTGTTATTTTGGGGAGGGCAACCACTCATTTCTGTTCAAAAATATTTTTTTAAGGCTCGGCGTGTTACGGTCCTTGGGCAAATACTTGACAGTGATACAAAAGGTGTTGAAGACTGCACTTGGCAAAGGTTATTTTACACTCTAGGGAATTTTTAAATCATTTTAGTAACTATATTTTGCCATTCGATTTCAGACATCGGACAATAACGCAGCACAAGACATCGCATTATACTTATTTCACACCATTGCAAATTGCAGCTCTTTCAACTGCACAACCTTTGATCATTGAACCATTGAAACGGATCGCGTACCAACTTGGTTATCTCTTCCAGTCTAAGGTACTTTTTTCATTAAATTTGGAAACCAACGTAAACTCTATCAAAGATTAGAAGGATTAGAAGGCTTCATAACGTTCCTTCATCATTTTTATAGGCATTCCTTGGGTGCAAAAGTTTGACTATTCGTGTTACTAAGATTCTAATGAGAGTACAGCTATTTCATCCTTCCATTTGTAAAAATTTTTTAGCTCTTTAGGATGATTACATGGATTGTTTTGGCGATAAATCAATAATGGGCAAGGTAGGAAATGACTTGAGGGGAGCGAAGTGCACATGGGTCACCTGCAAAGCAGTAGAGAAACTGATAAATCAGCCAAGCTTCCTGGTAGATTTTCAGGTAATATTTTGCGTCGACTATCTAAATTGTATCAAATACGAATTAGTTAATCAAACAAGCAGAAGGTCTTTTTGTATCCCTTAAGAAACAGTTATTTCCAGGAACATTTTGGTAAACGAAGTATTACTTCGGAACGAAGACTGAAAGATATTCTGACGCATTTGCGGGTAGCAGATGATTTCCCCTTATTTCGTGAAAGATGCGCGGTTGAAATACTCAACAGTATTGATCATTTTCCGATGATAGATCTTAGACCAATCCTACGACAATCAGTCGATGATTTAGTGAATGCGAACCTCTGTTAAATTATTTTTTATCGTGCTGGAAGTGAATGGCAAAAGTAAATTTCATTTAGTCCTAATGGGAAAAGTCTCGTAGAATGATATGTTTTGGAGAGGCAAGGTTTGATTTTGGTTTGATATTTCCATTTATAAACTAATACTTTTGAAACATATTTTGGTTGCTTCTAGTGTGCCCAATAATATTATTCGCAGGCGAAGCATATGCTATATAATGCTCCTGAAGTTGAAAGACCTTTCTCAGTAGAAGTATGAATACAGTCAAGTTCCTCGATAATATGTAATGCACGGTATCTATGCGCATCATTCCCATCTTCGAAAATATTGGGTCGTCCAGCAGAGGTAAACTATTCCTTTGCAAAAGATTATACCACATACACAAGATACAGTAACTCATTTGAACCACTTTCAGTAGCATTTCTAAAAGAAGATAGAGTTAATTCTTCCAAATATAGCTGATCTAGTAGCTGAAACTGTGCACAATATTATAACGTTTCAGAGAAAAATGTCACGAAGCAGAAAAAAGCTGCATCATTTTAAATTACGATTTAATTCAATAATTCAGCAGTTTTTTATAAAAGCTGAACTTGTAACACAAATCCAGGCGCGCAAGATGTAGGAAAAAATCTAAAAAGTAACAATTTATGTCAAGAAACAACAGACTGCCACACAATAATTATCACAACCTTTGGCAGAGCTGAAGAAACAAAAAATTAAAAGAAAGCAGAGTTAATTCTTCCAAAAATACAGCTGATCTGGCAGCTGAAATTGTGCACAATATTATAACGGTGACTGCCTTCTTTTTTTCAAGAAAGTAGGAAAAAACATGCATGTAGCACATAATGGAAATATACTGGTCGTCGAAACCTCTTGAAAGAATTCGAAATCTGTTCCACCCGAAATAATTTCAAAAAAATATAGATCTTATTCAGTAAAATTTCGCTTTCTCCGGCTTGCTTCTGCAATAAAAGGCACTTTGAAAACAAGACTTCAGAGAAGTGATTTGTGCAATGCAGTATTTGCTTAGAAATGTGTAATTAAATAGGCATGTTAAATGCTATTGGGAAACTTACCTTATCCATAGGGCGAGGATAATACCTGCACTCTGCGCTAAAATAATAGTCATGAAAAATGAAGACGACAAACAGGACACATTCGCACAGCTACCCCCAACTTGTGCACTTGGCTGGAAAAGAAATAAGTTGTAGTTTATGAAAAACTTCTTTTATTGCCGTTTACTAAAAAGACAATAAAAAAAAGCGCTGAAGCATGCAGAACGAAATAATTGGTCACATTTTAAAAGCAAAAAGAACATGAGATATTTGAGAAAGTGTTCGGAGGATAGAGAAATAAGGATAATGAGTATTCTACGGAAGCACATAAAAGCAAGCAGCTGTTTCACATGTAGGATTCGGTCTCAAAAGAAAGTACTTCAAGCCACTGCAAGCTGATGTTTCATGTTTATTTTCATCACTTATCAAAATTTTGAATGGGAAATTACCGCTCCAAGTTGCGCCGTTCTAATTTGCCGTACATCATTTTGTATTGTTTCAATAAGAGATCGTAAAGCCGGATCTGGCATAATGCCGGACGAAGGTCCCATTGCACTTCCACTACCCATTTTTTGCTCGAGATTGTAGGTTCGAGTGAATATTTCATTTACATAGCTCTTCATATCTCGGATATTAGATGTTAAGTCCCGTAGCGACTACAACAGAAATTTCACAACAAATATTAAAGTTTTCTAGCCCACATATAATCAATCAATCGATTGCAGTAGATTTCACGAAAAGTTATCGAAAAGGATAGTGACCTGCAACGCTTCATTCTTTTCATGCTGCTGGAAACCTTCAATAGCAGCAGTAGCCACTTGACCTGGTCCACCAAGAGCAGCTCCACCAGCTCTGACTGCACATTGTTGTACCAGTGGAAATTGGACATTTTGCTGTTGACTAAAAGTGATGTTTCGAAATATTTTTCAATTTTCTATCACAGTATTTTCACGCATGAAAGGACAGTCAAGGATACCTGATATCCTGTAATCGACTTTCCAAATGTTGTAGAATTTGACGAATATTTGTTTGCATTTCAAGAATCATCCTCATTTCTCTCTGTGATGTATCTTCGTATATTTCAGCGATCTCTTCATCAAGTGTGTCTGGTTTTGCTTTTTCCGGATACTCTTCCTTGAACCTTAAAAAAAACTCTTCATTCTATCTTCGTTCTTTAAAATATCATAAACGAGAACAGCTAAAGAAGTATTCAAAAAGTAGAGCCAATTCACAAAATTAAAAATCTTATTGTGGATAACATTCATACTTTTGTCGTTCTTTTTCATATTCTTTCATTTGTTTTTCAAATTCAGCATCATATTTTTGTTTCTCCTCTTGTGGAAGCGCAGAAGGCGCTGCTGTTCTATCGGTATATAATGAAAATACGCTATACTCAACAATATCATGATCATCTGCTAAACCACCCGTAGCAGCGGAAATACCTGAAAATTCAGAAATTTTATTTTTTTTGAAGGGAAGAATATTTTTGAAACATAAAATCTGTAGCTATTGTTCCATTTATAATGAAACTTCAACCGACTCAACAAGATTATTCTACTGTTATAATTTGCAGTACATACCGAAAAACCCGTTTTTCGGCAAAAATATGTTTTCAGAGCGAATACATGATTCATAACGGGGTATAGCTTGCAGACCATCGGATAATGAAACGGTAACAACATTGTGAAGATACTCAATTTTCAAATGTACTGGATATGGCTTGTTACGAAAATCTTTCTGACAGCCTGAAATTCCAGGAATTTGGTATTTTTAATAAAAAATAAAAAAGTCATTAGTCTGTAAGTCATTAGATGTAAATCCTTAAAAGATGTAAATCGTAACTGTTACTAATTTAATTCTTTATCGAAATTAAATTGAAGTTCAAGAATCCACCTGAAAGCATCTGTTGCGAGCCATCTGTCTGATGGTCATACTGCCTGGTGCCATCGTTAATCATCAACGCCACGAATGGATTATTTTTTTGGGCATCATTATCAAACGAATCCAGAAAAAGCCCCATTCCTGTCCAGTAGTCGTTAGCTCCAAACACCTCAAGTAAAGAAGAATGACCTTCCTTCGAGGTGAGTGAGGTCAATAACTTCACCAAGATTACAGAAGAAAGCACATTCTTATGACAATCGCTCTTGCAAACAAACAGTTATACATCATACATCCCAGTAATCAAATGATGAAACAGAACCTACTATAATGATTAATGCAATAACTGTTATTAAATCCAGTCCATACTGAAATTAATATCAATTATTACGTATTATCGGAAAGTTCAGAAGTAGTTAGGTGGGGTCTACCGATCATGATATCCTTAATTGTTAAATATGCTTGAAAAACATAAGATGGTTGCAAAAAATTTACTTACAGGACCAAGAGTAGGTTGTTGAGCAGTATACCAAATAGCAATACCATCAGCACCAATACGACCCTGTCCGACTACTCGAAAAGCTACTTGGACTTCAAAATGATTTGACTCAGCCATTACTCGCTTGTTCCAAGCAAGTCCTAAAATTATTATATTTGAATATTGAAAGACCATAATTGAGAGACCTACCATTCTTCTTAAGTGCTTAAATCATCGATAACGGTACGCCAGTGCATGACTTTGCAGCAAAAAGAGATACCAGACTTACCCTTTCGACTCCTCATGGACGGTGCTAATCGAAGTTGTTCATTGGAAGCTACTGCATCACCAGTAATGGTCCAGAATGGTATAGTACCGTCACGTAAAGATAAATCAGGCGCACGAAAACTATGCTTGTATTCAAAACGTCTTTGCACAGGTCCAACTGCTGCTTGTGTCAGTAACAATAACTTATATATTGTTATCAGTGATAAAAATGGTATGAGGGTGCACATTAGAGTTGCCCTGAAAACTGAACTAATAAGTAACATCAATGATAATCATGAAAAGCAATAATGGAGTTAACTATAATAAATTTAGGTCCCGGCGAAGCTGATAACGGAACTTTCTCTACGTATGAAACGTTTCAAAAAACAGTTCGATATAATACAGTTAGTTGTACCGATTAGACATGAACAGGCAAACCAATTTTCCCTCTTTCGACTCGGCCACATTTCTTCATCCTATACGGACAAATGTAGGATTTTAATACAGCAAAATGGTAATACTCTGTTTGCGTATGACTAACAAAATTAGTAGTAGGAATGTGATATTTTACTTATCACACATATATCACTATCTAGATTAACAAAAAATACATTAACAAGAGACAGTTTCCATACGACGTTATTTTTCTAAAGACAAGACGGTGATATAAGACAAAAACCGATGTTCTTCGAAACCGATTTAAGAACTCCCAATTTATACTCATAGTCTTACCCTCCCATCAATATTTGTCAATGACAGAAGGATAGAGTCTGAAGTTTCTGCTGCAAATGTTCAGTTATTCTTCGAAACTGATAATAGAACAAGTGACCAAATGATTTATAAATATATATATATATGTCAACCGTCACTTTTAATACTACCATGATATCACTTTAAATTTAATGACTGAATATCATAGCTTTGCGACACCTCTTGCACTGATTAACAAATGATAATGAATAAACCGGGAGATGCATTGCTGAAGTGCCGTGAGATACCGCAACAGAGGTACAAAATTTCAGGAGAGCGACCTCATTTCTGTTCAATGTATTATTTTTCTCATGTTTTCAATCAAAAGCAAAAATTCTATAAGTTCAATTAACAATTAAATAATGATCTAATCTCAGTGTGTGATGATGGCGTAGAGATAAGGGAAAAAAGGATGCAAACCGGATTAAACACAAACAGTCGCCATCCATTACTCTAAAACTTACGTGTTACTATCCTATTCAGTGTAACAATTCAATTACTCTTGCTATGTGTCCCTTCACACAGTATGCTACTGTAAGCCACCACAGTCAATAGAATATTAGGACAATACGATGAAGAGATAAAACAGAATAATGTAGAGGAAACCCTTTGTTCAGAATGACACTACTTCCAGTCGTCCGAGCTTATCAAACAAAATTTAACAATTGCCTCGATTACAGCCTAGATTGCTTTCCAGGAATGGAAAGAAGGTAAAAATCTACTAAACTTGGAAAATTACATTTGATGTACAAATGGTTACGACATGGTCAACATCAGAAATTAAAATTTTCCTCTGGGAAAGAGACTTTATTTTTATATAATTAAATCATGAAAAACATAATAATATAATCAGTAATAAAATATCCATAACAGCACGTCTTGAATAGCTCTACATTCAGGATACTGTTTAGAATTAGGCGATAAATTGCTGTGACACACACATTCTATTATATACTACACATTATATACTAAACAAGTATATAGTGGTTCATTTGGAAACAAAATTTCGATCAGGTACAATCTGCATATCCTGGGACTGCAGAAGTGTAAACAAACATCATAGTTTTCTAATCAATACTGTCCAACTCATCGAAATACTTTGTCAAATAAATGGTCGTGACGCATACAGAACATACGATACATTATAACGGGAGACAGGGATAGGATAACGTAAGCAAAATATACCTATGAGTTATGCTTGGAAAAGTAAATGAACCAAAAAACTACAAAAAGCGTTATGACAATAAAATGAGACATAACTTGTAGAGATAATGCACAAGGAATTTACTGAAAGGATGTGTATGCTATGATAATAATATATAGCAAATGAGATGACGGAAGAATTTTTTTTGAAAGAACATATCTCTCGACTTGAAAAAAGAAACATGCAAGAAGAGAAACTGATTGGACAAAACTGATGTAATGAGTTCCTCGATGAAAGTTTAATTCCAAACCAACAAGTCTCTCGGAAATGATGTTGGTAGTAAGCCATTTCAATAAGTCCATTTGTAAGTTTATTCTTTCATTATTTGAATCATCTGAAATAGGTAATTGGGCGTTGCTGGTCTTTCCAACAGTCTAGCAGCTTCCAATATGTTTCGTCTTCTAACACTAATATTACCAAGCTCACGCGTCATAAGTTGGGCAAAGTTAGATTTCGCGCAGAAATCTTCATACTAACTCCACAAAAGTGTGGAACACTTTCAACTGCATAAACCGTAACTGGCAAAAATGATTGCATTTTGTGTTAGACTTTTCACGCGGATCAAAATTTTTTACATAGTCGATGCTGAAAAAACGAAACAATAAAATTAAAAAACAAGTCTATGAAATATCATTTTCTGTAGAGCAACATTTCTCGGGCGACTGGTCCAACAATTCGAGTATATTCCTCCATGAATGTTTCTGTTTCTTTAAAATCTGGTAGCGTCAATAAAATTTGGTACGGAAAAATATTCCTGGAAAAAAATTTATTCATGATAATTGCGAACCATAATGTAACAAGATATGTTTCAAGTAAATACAATTAACTCACATTTTGTAAAGACATCTTACGGACTCTACTGGACACTTTTCAGCTATCGGAGCATCTGGGGCGAATGCTTCGATTCGTTCGCCATATCTCTCTATCATTTCTAAGCACTTTTCCAGAGGTACCCACGTGAAACTACGATCGCATAACAAATCGGATGGATGGAAGCGCTGCTTGTAGCGCATTTTTTGACATGAATGAATATAAAACCCCATATAGTAGTAGTGTAGCTGTGGTCTTTCTTTTGCAAGCTCCTGAGTAAATGCAATTTCCCTGGAATTTACGGAAATTTGAACTCATAATAATTTGAAAATCCAAAAGACCCAGAAAACACCTTGTTAGTGGTAAAAATTTCTTTCCTGATTCCGAAATTTCCAAAAAAAAATGACTGAAAAAGCTTTTTCTACTCTCAAACAAGTTCTACATTACTAGATCTTTTTTTTTTAATTAAAAAGCTACATTTTACCCAGTTTCATCAAGTAATCTAGCCAGGGAGTTTATCTACAAAGAATCAGAAATACTCCAAAATTCCTTAATCCAAAAAGAGCAATACCACAAAACTACAAAATCTTAAGTTTAAAATGCAATTTTTTTTCCGGTATTTTTCGAATTGCACGTCGCAAAGCAGCGTAAAGCAAGCTGAACTTAATTTACCTTTATTCGAATTATTGTAGACCTGAACAATTAACCAATAATTAAAATCTCAAAGTTCACGACCATACCGTAAAGCTGTGTATGTTCCAAGGGCGAGAAATTCGTAGTCGGGATCGTAATAGAGGTATTTGGCTGATAAGCAGCGTGGTAAAATATCCACAACACCAACAGCTATTAAACGGCCATCAAGATAATACTGTTGATGATATGAACCAAGCGCCACGCTCTGGTAGTTTTATCATATTTTTCTTATCAATTTTTTAAAAAGGACCATAAGTTCGAAAAATATCTTTGGGGTGCAAACTGGCAAGTAAGGAAAACTTTTTCCAGTGGCGCTTTTCAAAAATCGAAAAAGAAAATTATGAGAAGTGATAGAAAAGGTAGCTATAAAAACAGAAAATTAAAATTGCTGGAATAAATTGAATATAACATACCTTACTCTCGTCTCTTTCGTTATTGAATAGTGGTGAATCTGCAAGGAAATTCCGATACCCAGTTCTATTACAGCGAGTATCATGATGAACATTCGTTTGGTATTTCTCAAACAATTTGAAACTTTCTTTGAAAGTCTCATAAAACTCAGATGAGTTCGAATCAACCAAACGTACCTACAAGGAACAAGATATAGAATTTTATATGTTGAAAAAAAAAGAAAAGAAAAGAAAAGTATTTCTAAATAAGTTTAAGTTCGAAATGAAGCAAAATAATGATCACTGAAATTTGCTTGTCTAATAAGAACTTTCAGTCCAAAAAGAAAAAGCGGAAGTAAAGAAAATTTTTACAACGGAGAAATAAATCTGCATTTATTTGAAACTGCCAAATAACCAGTTACTTCTAATTTATGCTTGAACGTTTCCGGATCGTAACTGATAATGAATGATTTCAAAGTTCTTCTCCGAAATTCTTCCTTTTCATGACGCATTCTTTGGGCCTAAAATCACTCGGAAATACGTTACGACTCTTTGGATCAAAAAAAAAACCGTACCTCAATGTAATATACTTCATGCCTTAGGATCCGATTGTAATATTCCATTATAGAAAATTATTCACAAGTTATCTACCTCTTTAGTCTAATCCGTACAACATTTTTGAACTGGAATTTGTTTCTACATTCTTAAACATATATTCATATACAAAAAAAGAAAATCGGTATTTTCAGCAATAATTCAACTATTGAAAGACCCTATTTGTAGATTACATCGTGATATAAAAAGTCCAAACCTCCTTAACATTGATACCTTTCTCGCGCATTTTTTGGAAAGCTCTTTCTTGCCTTTGGACCTTCTTCTTTTCTTTTTTTCGAGATCCATGATTCACTATTTCCTTCTCATTATCTTGTACCTCTTTGACTTGAGAATTTGATGAAACAGCACTACTTTCAGCTGCCCTTTGTGTTACCTTATGTTCTGGTATTTTTGGTCGTTCGTTCGGTCGAACATCTCTCTGGAGAAAATCATTCATTCGACGCAACACTTTTTTTTGTGCTCTTGACAAGCGGAAATTGTTGACATCAAGTCTAAAATTAAGCTTCTCAACATTAGAGCTAACTTTATGCCGAATCAGATACTTTGAATTATTGCACATGATGATGAAGATTATTCAAAGAAAAAAAACTCTAGGGTGAAATAAATACCTGATTGTATATTGTGGACAGCATGTACTGGCAATCATCGGCTTGTATAAATATTTACCAGATCTGAAAATTGAACACTGCTTAAACGGACCGTAAAAATAAAGACTGAAAAATGATACCTTCTGATCCCTCTATCAAGTAATTCGTTATAGTGCGATACGGAGAGACTGCGTGTCCACATACCTGAAATTTGGGACCTAGAATTCAGCAAAAGCTACAAAATCCTGATAATATAAGAAAGAAAATCTTGAAAACAAAAGTGGCTTGATTTGCTTTGTACCAATGTTCCTTTAATAAAGCGGAGAAAAACTTTGGAACAACAAAGCATTTCTGTCACTTTTGCTTTACTTGCCGAATTACCGGTTACATCCTCTATCTAAGAGCTGATTAAAGTTTTCGCATGATAAATGATATGCCATAATTCCTGCAATATTCAGTGCGATGTTTCACAATTATTTTAAATTGATAACTTCTCCACCTCAAAAAAAGACTCATTGAATGTCCAACTCAAATTAAAAAGTAGACGAAATTTTGAGAAAGTTAATGCCCACAGAAATGACTAAAATAATTTCAAAATGAACAAAGTGGAATACCAATGCTGGTTGGACTTGCTCCCTCTCGATGGCAATAACCACACAATCCACCTTCACTATAACCGATATATTCAACAATGGAATATTGCTGCTGCTGCTGCTGCTGCTGCTGCTGCTTCTGCTGCATTGTGACACCATTTGTATCTGACATCATTAAATATTCCTGTTTGAAACATATATGTTAGATGCAAGAGCATACAACAGTTGCACGCTAGCACGATGGTGTCATATATTAATCGGACAAGAAAATGTCTATCAGTAACATCTGAAGATCTCCAGTTATCATTTATTCCTATCTTCTGACAAACAATCAAATCATGAATTTTCTTTTTCCTCTTGTTTCTTCTCTTTTTCCTTCTTTCGCGATGTACGTTTCTTCAACGATAGTTCCTCTTTTTCCGCTAATTTGGCTGCCTATAATTTCCCTATTTTTCGTTAGTTTGACCAAGGAAATAAAATAAAAAAGACAAAGAGAACACATGAAGTCTTGATTAAGTAAGAACTGACGTTGTGTAACCTAGAAAACCGACATTTCGCTAGAGAATGATGAAAAAACACATTTGATTAGTGGACGATAACCGCTAACTTTTTTCTTTGCTTCCGTCATTTTTTCAAATAAAATTGGGAATCGTGGATCATTAGGCGAAATTTCATAGCCATAGTATTCAAGCATATCTTTAGCTTGCTGTTCCGCTTCTAATTCTTGTTTCGACTTCATCGGAACCACCTCTTTTTGATTCTCTAAAAATTCCCTCAACATTTCCGGATACTTATGTTCAAGTGCGGCCACTTCTTTAAGCCTGAAATGAACGACGTTTAAACATGAACCGTATAGCAGACTGCGACCAATGAACACACATCGTAACTCAAACATATGCTATGTATGTCTATATAACAGCAAAAACATCCCTGTTCTGCAATGTTTGGCATTTCCATGCATGTTTACCTGGTTAAGCTAGCCACACGTTCTGACCTTTTCGCATTTTCTACAGCTTTTACGACATCATTGTATTTCATATACCACCCTACTACTTCTTCCTCTTGAATTTCCTGAAAATAATTATCCTTATATCTTATTTGCTTGATTAATTCTGCAATGAAATTACAAAGTGTTTTTTTTTCGAAATACTGAACTGATTGGAAAATTGCGCGACAATTTGGAAAGATGATGAGCCAGCAAAATAAAAATTAAAATTTGCTTTGAAAATGCTGGCACCTAACCGAAGTTTAGTTCTGTTCAGTGTATCTAGCAATGAATGATTAGTAGCAATACAATGTTTCCTGAAAACTGTTTCATGGTGATATTTTTAAATTCAGAAGTAAGGGAGAAAACTTTAGAAAAAAAGTAAATGAGCCATAAACGAAATGCAATCCTCACTTCGATAGTGGGCCATAATTCTTCAGGATTAACACCACTAGCTAAACCATAAGTACCGAAACGTTCGCGTTTTGCCCATAATTCTCTCTCCCACTCATAAAACACAGGTGGCAAGCGACCTTCAGCAATTAAACGATGCCTTTCGGTCAACCTGCAATTGGAATGGTGATCACCAGGCTGACTGGGCTAAATGATTAAATGAATAAGGCAAGAAGTACAGTGAGAGCAGAAGGTAAAAGGTCATGTTTTTTTTTTAAGATTACCTCGAAACAACTTTGGTGTTCCCACTGCCGCACTGTTCTTTCAGCAGGCTTGACGAGCTGTCGACAGCATCCGATGTTCCTACTGTTGTTGTTATGTCGAGGAAGGATGAATATCGAACCACACCTATTACAGATAATCGGCCACACTGCATCATTATCATCACATTACATATCTATGAAGATGGGACAGCCTGAAAGCACGTTCCGGTTATTTCTCGGAACGAAGTAACAGCTGACTTGCAACATGTAGGTCCTCATTGTTGGCTACTCGACTCGTGCCGTGTTTTGGAGGTGAGGTGTGCCTTGGATGTTTAATGAGAAGAAGAGGCTTTGGTGTTTGCTAGGCGAGAATTACATCTGATGGGCCTGTCGGAATTCCATCTGACTCGCTTTTTCTAGGTCTTAACAATCCAACAGAAGATGCTGTCTCTGTTGAGATCATCAAACCCTATTTTACTGTTAATGAATTCTCATCCTTTTCCCCTAAAAAGTATTCATTTAAAAATCCCTTATATGCATCATTTTAAGAGGCTTTCTATGATTGATGTTGAAACCACCAAAGTGGCTTTGGTTTTTGGATCTTACTGTTGGTATCGTATTCGTTTCCGGTATTGCATCCTTTGTTGTTTGGCGACGTTCGGAAGATTTCAGAAAGAGTACTTTCTCCCATGTGCCACGAATTGCTGATTATTTTTATCGGGTTTATTTTTAATTTATTTTTTGTTTCTGATATTACCGTCTTCTTCAATTTTGACTTTGTCTCCATGAAAAGTGATATTATTATTGTCGGCAAGTGTTTATTTAAATTTTAGTTTTTTCTCGCTAAATTTCCAGGCAGAAGATATAATTGGTGGACAGCTTCGAGGCACACGTTTAAAGAGGAAAGATTACCACAGTTGGTTTCCGGAAGAAGACGACAAGCAGTGACTTCTTGATTACTCCGTTATGATAATCAAACTCTCTCATATTAAAGCTTGTATGCTCCCTGTTGGTTTTTTATGTAAGTAGTAATCATTTAATTTGCATATTCTTGTGACTGGTCAGTTAAAAATTCAAATTCCTGCTTGGACCTCATGTCCATATCTTTTTTGGTCAAGTTCAGCAATTCAGACAGGTTCCTTCATTTATCTTTATTTGGTAAAACAAGCACCAGCAATATTAGCTACCCTCTCGAGGAAAGAAAGGCAAGTGCAAACAATAAAATGGACGAATGCGAGCATTTTGAAAACACGAGTAATAGAACGAACACTTTGAGGAAACAGTTTACGAAAAAAACTAGTTAACTTCTTCAAAGATGCCAAATTTCGCACTCCATGTACTTCTATTTCAAACATATTCCAGCTGGTATGTCAGCTTGTGTGGTATATGAAAATTGGAAGAAGAGACAGCCTTCAAAAGCAATGCCAATTCAAAGTTTGGGACGTTTTGAGAGAATGATGGAATCTATGGAAGGATCTATGATGCGGTCTAAAACCAATAACTGATTTGATTAGCTTCGTTACGTGAGGCAATATGTAGAACCTTTATATATTCTACTTATTGAATTCCTCAAGTATTTGACTCATCATTTCCAAATAATTTTATTTTGAATATGAACAAAAAATGAGGGACAAGTTTTCAATGGCTTGTACTTTCCATGAATAAAGTTCTTATTCG
>NW_018108198.1:435929-457379 GCF_000183805.2 Loa loa
GGACGAATGCGAGCATTTTGAAAACACGAGTAATAGAACGAACACTTTGAGGAAACAGTTTACGAAAAAAAACTAGTTAACTTCTTCAAAGATGCCAAATTTCGCACTCCATGTACTTCTATTTCAAACATATTCCAGCTGGTATGTCAGCTTGTGTGGTATATGAAAATTGGAAGAAGAGACAGCCTTCAAAAGCAATGCCAATTCAAAGTTTGGGACGTTTTGAGAGAATGATGGAATCTATGGAAGGATCTATGATGCGGTCTAAAACCAATAACTGATTTGATTAGCTTCGTTACGTGAGGCAATATGTAGAACCTTTATATATTCTACTTATTGAATTCCTCAAGTATTTGACTCATCATTTCCAAATAATTTTATTTTGAATATGAACAAAAAATGAGGGACAAGTTTTCAATGGCTTGTACTTTCCATGAATAAAGTTCTTATTCGTCCTGCTGATATAAGTTGCATATATGACGATATGCCCTGATAAAGAACCATTCGGATATACTTTCCGCTTTCACTGCATTTTGTTCGAAGAGAAGAGGAAAATCTTCAGTTTTTTTTCCACGTTTATGCAATCCATCACAGTATTCTGCGAGCTTCTTGTTTTCTTTTGCAATATAAAATGTTGCCTTTTGACTGTGGAATTATTTGTGAAGGATCGGAACGTCTCCGCGTTTTCTAAAATATTTCATAAAGAATTTTGCGAGATACAGTTTCCCTTTTACTGCTTTTTATTGAAGAAGGAAAAGAAAAAGTGAATCTTCAGTTAACATTCAATTTTTGCAATATTTTTATTAATAATATTGATATTGAATGATGAGTAATATTTAACCGAGGAATAGCAGATTTGATTGAACTCTAAGAAAAACTAGTCGAGATAAAGATAAATGGATTTTTCAGCATTCTCGACAGCTACTGAAGTGGGAGTCTATTTTCAGAATGAGTCTTCCCAGGAAAACACCCACTCCAACACCACCTGTAAAGGGTTCCTTCCCTCTGGATCATGAAGGACAATGCAGATATGAGATGCTAAAATATATGCTTTGCTTGAATGAACATGAGGTGGGCAGTAGCTGTGTGCCATTTTCTGATTTCTTACTTTGATATTTTCTAATCCTTGGAAGACACCAGAGAAAATTTTCCAGTTCCTGTTTTGATGTTGCTTTTCAGCAAAAGATTGGTGAATGTCGAGACTCTGCAAAAGTTTATCTGAAATGTCGGATAGACAATGGATTAATGCAACAAGAGGAATGGAAGTATCTCGGTTTTTCGGGTGAGAAGGGAACGTAATCGTGAAAAATTTCATCTTATAAAAATTGCATTTTATAATGTAGTTTTCGAACATCAGTCGGTTTGTTTCATTTACAAGCTGATCATATGTATTCCTCTGATATAATTGCTTGCCCTGTAAAAACATCCTAAAAATTTTTATGCTAAATTTACTACGAAATTTTGATTGGAAATTTGTAACACATGCTAAAACATAACGAGAAAACCGTTGAAGCAACGTTGAGACAAACAAGTACTTTGTGTTTCTTTGGATTTCTGTTGAGGTGGAGCAAATAAAATTAGGGATAACTTCCTGCAGCTCTTAGTACTTATCGCTGCAAATATAGGTCATGGATTGAATGAGTGCCTCTAAAATTGACTTTTGCAAAATAAGTGAAGTTTTTACTTGGGAACTCACTCAGGACTATCTTGAAGAAGTTAAAGAATTTTTTCTTTCCTTACAGCATTGTTTACAAAAATGAGGCTAAAATGCTCTGTAGGTGAGGATAAATGTTCATAGCGGGTAGACTTGTAATTACTTCGAAGTATTTATGATCTGTGAGTTCAATTGCATTTGAGGCAAGATAATAAATGTAGATGAGCAAGGAGAACTGATAATCAGCCGTGGACCATTAGATTTCCCGAGAATTGTGACGTTAGAATACTTCTGACAAGCATTTCGGACTACTAATAGGAATTTCTCTAAAATAGTTCCAATAATTCTACGAATAAGCTTCAGCCAGTGTACACTTTGCAACTAATGAGCCAGTTAATTTATTGCTCCAAAGTAATCCTTATAATGAAGTGCGCATGCCACACTTGACGCACCTGATTTTCGATCAAATAATTGGTTTATTAGTTGTGAAGTGACAATGGTTAAAGTTATACATACGTCCAATTTCTTCTCTTTTTGGCTCATAAAACTGCTGCATTATGTTATAAAAGCATAAATTCAGACTAAAATATTTACTACCACCGAAACGTTAACAATTGAAATATTTCACAGAGTATAAAACTAAAACAAAATCATAGTATCAGGGAAAATATTAGAAGTGTTAAATGTAAGAGAAGAGAAAGCATGAAAAGAATATTGCTGGGCATATTTCTTATCTTTTTAGCAACACCTGACATCAACCTAGAAGCATTTGTCATCTTCCTGCACTGAATTGCAATAGTTGCTGTCCGTTAGGTTGCGTAAACTCCCAGCAAAACTCAAATTCTACGAATATTCCCTCAAGTGCTTATCATATTTTTTACTCCGTTTTTTTCGTGTTCATCCATAATGATGATTGAATGTATGTATGAATTAAACAAGATTATGATGTAAAGTACGAAACTTTTGCAGTCGTACTTGAGCACTTCATCAAATTCTTCTTCTAAAACAAGTAACATTCTAACACAATAGCTTAGTTCCATCCATAGATTGATCCAAATGAAAGTAGCATAGTAATAAAGTCATATGTACCACAAAGAATACGTCTCTTAAAAATGAAAAATATGTATGAGGAGCTAATGAGATATGTTATGAAGTTTTACAGAATGACTTTGAATTTCATTGTTACTGGTTCTGAAGAAGCACCAGGCTTTTGAATCTTAACAAGACGATTGGTTTTCATGATCTTCCTCCCCTCTTACCCTATATGGTCTTGATCTCTTCGTTCTATGGTTCTTTGAGGAAGTTCGTCTTGTTTTCTTACTGCATTATAATTTCCTCACGTCTTGGCAGGCTTTTTTCAAATCATTTAATTGGATATTTGAGTTTCTCTTTATACTATAAGAAATATCATTTCCTTTTGGTGCAATTATACATGCAGCGAACAGAGCTGATATTCTGGCATTGCTATCGACACGTTGAAACTGAGTTTTACTATACAGTCTAGATGTTGTTAACAGTTTTACCATAACTGTTGAAATACTGAACAGATTGAAATAAGTGACTACCGATCACTTTGAATGGTTATTATTGAGAAGATACTGAATGCTAGATGAATACATAACATTCTTGGCCAAAGAGATGAAATGGAATTTCGAAATAAGCCTCAAGAGTAGCAACTTTAATATCTGCATAGTTTCTTTTGAACTTCACATGCTTTATAAACACTGAATGTTTCTCGTAGCAATAACTGTAAAAATCACAAATGAACATTTGAATTCATCTATATCCAACTTACTGTCACTTATAGAAATAAGGAATAGCAGAGCATGACACTCTATCCCGACAAAGAGTGAATTAACACTTGAAATTATCTTAAGAACAACAAAGGAGATGGCGCCACAATTAGTGACGAAAAAGTTTCGGAATCTACGAAGTCTATGAAGTGTACAGGTAAGCATAGTCTAGAGATAGCAGTTTCTGATTCAATCTTCCATGTACAGGTTGTACAGGTTGTGGTTTTTTTTTCAGCGTTCATCTCCATAATTTTCCTTTCTTACAAATGACCGGTCGAAACCTTTTATCTCACAGGGTCCTCTTTCTCCATTTATAATCACAAAAAAATAGAAAGTTAAAAAAATAGGAAGTAAATAGAAAGTTAACGACAAAAATAAATAATTCTAGCAAGAGATTGAATTTTGCAGCTGCTGAAAAGAATTAAAAAACACTCCCTTATCATATATCTTGTCGAAAGTAAAGCTTTTTTTAAAGTTTTAGTTTTTTAACTGAGATCGAGAACCTACATTCTCAATGAAGAAAGAAAAGAAATATCCTTGAATTACAACTGATACTTTCAGTGCAGTATAGACTAGATTAAACTATACAACTATATGGATAATTTATGGAACTGAACCCCAGTAAAAGTAACGCAGAGGATAATTGGCCTTACGACATATCTAAGACAGTATACTTCCTCAATTATAATTTCAGCTGTTCCACATTTGTCATCATTTCTAAGAAAAGGGGAGAGGGGTAGAGTTCGATTATTTAGTAGCTTGTTACTGGTCCATGAGATATTGTGTAGCCATGCTGTATATCGGCTATATTCCTTATCACAATCTATTTATAAGTTGGCGCTGTTTCTTTTGTTCCATAATATTTAAATTACTTAAAGGCAAGAACAAATGCTGCATGTAATTCAAAGTTATTAGTCTGAGATGGAAAAAAGTCTGCAAAGTTTCTCATGATTAAATCGGTCAATCTTTGTGCAGAATTATTATACAATTTTGCACGAAGATTTTAATGACTATCATTTTTGTGACTGTTGAAAATTTTTAATTCTAGATTTTTTACAATGGACATAAATGAATTCCGTCAATACGGCAGACAAATGATTGATCTAGTCGCGAATTATTGGGAATCGCTCCGAAAAAGAGCTCCGTTACCGGATGTGAAGCCTGGGTTCATAAACAAACTGGTACATAGAAATGGCAAACCATGAAGTTCTACAAATCCGTTGTTATAAAGAGAAAGAATGCTTCACGGAGTTTATTCTAGACATCTTATTATTTCCTTTAAATATAATGTGTTTCAATTTTTGTGAAATTCCTTTCAAATTAATTCAACTAAGGTTTAATTCGAGGTACCGCAAGATGCTCCTGTCATGGGTGAGCCGTGGGAGAAAATTTTTAATGATATCAATGAAGTAGTTTTTAATTGCAATACCCACTGGCAGCATCCTAATTTTTTCGCCTACTTCCCAACTGGTGTTTCGTATCAGTCTATCATTGGTGATATCCTCAGCGGCGGAATTGCAAGCGTGGGTTTTACCTGGGTAAGTTAAAACTTCTAAAATAAATTCCAGTATAAGGCTCTTGCACTGCCGTAACCAATATTGAAAATGAAATAGCACAATAATGCTTCGTAATTTCTGTTGTAGAAGTAATCATTGGTTGATGACACATTAATATAGTAAAATTTATAGCAATCGTCGCCTTCCATGACAGAACTTGAAATTTCTATGACAAATTGGTTAGCCAAGGTATTGAAACTGCCGGCAGAATTCTTGAATACCGAGAGTGGATTTGGTGTAGGGATCATTCAAAGTACTGCCAGTGAAGCAACTTACATGGCAATATTGGCAGCCAGAGGACGAACTGTAGAGGTATTATTAAGTGTTTGCTGAAGAATAATTAGCTTCTATTCATGACCAAAACAAATATTCCGCAAAGATGCGACTAAACTGTAATTTTTTTTTCTTTAAAATCTAAAATCCCGATTACAACGTCAAATATACTTTTGCAGCGAATTAGAACAATCGAAGGAGTCATCAACCAGGAAGTACAAGTTGTTTCAGATGGTTCCGGTGAATTATATCACTATCCATATCACGATGCGGTCAATATAACTAAGCTAGTTGCTTACTGCTCAGACCAGGTGACCCTACAAAGTGGGCATAAAAAGAATGATAAGTAGGAGAAAGTTTCACTACCATAATAAGTGAAAAGACTGTGAAGGGCGGGAGAAGGAAAGGGAAGGAACGGAAAAGGTTGGAATGGAAAAAACGAAGACAGATGAAACGAAAGGAAAAAAGAAAGGATGTTCAGTAGGATTTTCAAATGTGTAATATTCATTTACTGGATAAGTCTCATTTAAGGCTCACTCATCGGTCGAAAAAGGTGTTATGTTGGCAGCTGTGCGTTTACGAAAACTAAAGACTGTACGTGGTGGACCATTTGATAATTTTTATGTCACTGCAAAGGTCCTTGAAGAAGCGATTATGGTAAATTTGATGGATGGATGCAATTGTGGATTTATTAAGAAACCTTTAATTACTAATCTACTTGTATTCTGACTTGCAACAACATTTTTGACTTGTAAAGATGAAGGAATAAACTGCAAAGATGGTTTCAGACAGATCGAAAAAATGATTTGATACCATTTATATTTATTATGACCTTGGGTACAACGTCCAGTTGCGGAGTGGATCCGGTGGATGAGCTTGGACCAATATGTCAGAGAGAAAACATCTGGATACATATTGATTCTGCATATGCTGGCAATTCATTTAAATTAGTTCTAAAAAAAACAAAAGAAAAAAGAAAAACTGAAGTGTAAATTAAGGAAAAGAATGAGTGCAAGAAAAATAGTGTCGAATAATTATATTTTTGGTTTTTGGTACCATTATTGATTCTCTTGTTGCAGTACAATATTTAACATCAATCACAACAGAAAGCATCGAGACAGATATATATTTTGCAGGTGCATTTTTACTTTGTCCTGAATATCGCTATTTGTCTCGTGGATTCGAATATGTTGATTCTTTCAATATGAATGCTCACAAAGCAATGCCGATAAATTTTGATTGCTCTCCACTGTGGTATTTATCCTTACAGTTACTATCCTGATAATCATCAAAAATTTTGAAGCAAGCATGTAATAATTAAGATTTCTCTCTTTTTTTTTGGGTAAGAACCGTAAAAATACATCTGTAATATGTTTTAAATGACCGAAAAATTGTTTAAGGTTTATAAGAAGTACGAATTTCAGGTTCAGAAATGGAAGACAAATAATGAAGTACTTTGCAATAAATGCGGTCTATTTGAAACATGATCAGACCTGTGCAGTTGATTATCGAGTAATTTCTTTTCTTATTCTTAGAGTTACGGTAACGAAAGATTCCGAAAGAGTACTGTTTTAGATTTCCCTTTTTGCTTGCAATTTGAAACAACGAAAGGAATAAGAGTAGTCCATAATTATCACTTTTATTGGCATCTCTTGGCCAAAGTACAATTCGACAATGATGGAAAGTATTCAGTGATAGGAAAGAAATGAAGCGCGAACCTCAACTGCTTATTTATTTATCTACTATCAAATTTATCAAAATCTCTCAGATTTTGTGCTCTATTGCCGTTGTCATTAATATTGTCATGGAACAGAGTCAAATTTTCATATCCATTATACCTTCTGACTGATATTATTGAGTAGAAAAATTTGATTTAAGGCTCAATCTTATAATCTCTCTTATTGCATCTAGAACAAGTTTCATGTTTTTGCTGGGAAGAAAAACAGATCAAGTTCAGAGGTACTCCTCAGGATAAGATACATGAATATACCAGGCTGAAGATCGACTTTTAGCATTTCCAAATAGCTCTCGGAAGAAGATTTCGATCGCTAAAAGTTTGGTTTGTGCTGCGAAATTTTGGCATCACTGGCTTGCAGAAGCACTTGAGAAAGGTCCCATTCGAAAATCTTTTCTTAATTCTTACAGGAACCATCTGCACCGTCTACACGGAATTCATCTCTTTTAAACTTTAATTTTCCCTCATACTTTGATAGCTTTGTAACATCCACCCAAATAACAGATGGTTGAACTAGCGAAGCACTTCGAAGCGCTCATACAAAAGGATAGCTTGTTTGAGCTTTTCGTACCGCGAAATTTTGGATTGGTATGCTTCCGTCTAAAGGTTCGCTACATTTTTTTAGAACTTTTCAGAATTTGTGTTGATTTTCTAAAGTTTCAGAACTTTAGTTGACTTCCTTTTCAACTTTAGTTAAAACAATACATTCTGCGAGAACACTGCTGCAATTAATAAGAGGCCTTGATGTAATCGTAATATATGCAAGATGTGCACCTATCGCCGCTTTCCATTGACAGGACTCGACAAATGAAATGAATGAAGAGCTAAATCGAAGAATCAACGAGGATCGCCGTATCCATATGGTTGCTTCCGTTATTCATGGAGTTTATTTTCTACGCTTAGCAGTGTGTAGTACGTTTACTACATGTGAGGATATAAGACAAGCGCATGCGATAATTCATAATTTTGCTGAAGATGTAGGAAAAGATATGAAACAATAAATATTTCGATATGAAACAAGAGGAAGTGATATGGAACAATAAATATTTATGAATGGTCCAAGTACAAAAAGTGTGGAAATACTATGTGAACTTCTCGCGTTACTTTACTATTCACTTATGGAGATTGCATGAAACACAATAAACCCTAGCTATTTCGGTGGGAGAGTAAATCTACTATTAATTCCTTTTACATACAGTGCTACCAACAGAATACCTAGACCGCACAAACTTTGGGTCTGGCCTATTCTCTTATTTCCATCACTAGGCTGCACCACAAAAATCAACATCTCAACGCCGAAAAAACTGAAACCGCTTCAACAGAATTCAAAAGAACTAGAAATCCCCAGAACTTTTTTTTAGCACCATCCGATGTGAATATCATATCATTCATTACTCTCCAAATTCTCAGAGCTGATGTAATCAAATTGTTAAAGAGTCTGCAAATAACGTTACCTTTATCAGAACAAAAAAAATCATTCTTCACAAAAACCAATCAAATCATCTTCTTTAACAAGGCATTTATCTGATCTTCACGATTACCGAAGTCACCACCCTCAACGAAATGATTTGTTTTTTTCGTCCAACCACCTGACGGGTTATTCAGTTTGAAAGGCCATAAGAAGTTCGTAGCACGCTTGAAATAGGGACCCACATTGAAGATTTGATGCACAAGATCTTCCATACAAATTATGTCACATTTCCCTGAAACTTACTGATAAAGAATAAGCATGTGAACACATAGTTTCAAACATTCAGATATATTCTCCGCTTCTCAAACATCGTCGAATCCAAAAGGATGAACAGGTAATAACAGAAGCTTTTTCCCATGCTCTTCGAAATATCTATAGCCTGCTTAAAAATAATTCGAAACATTCACTTAGCAGAATGTTGGAATGAAATTTGAAAACGCATACTATGAAAACCTACCAAGCGCACTTTCAACAATAGAATTGTTCGTGATTGGTATGCGTCGGCCATTAATCTTCGCGTAACCACGCTTGTAGATTAGATCATGGACCGTTTTCATGCTCGGATATCCCCACGCAACGTATGGCTCCACAATACGCAACATTTGGAGTGTAGCTTTGTTTAATTTAACAAAAACGCCATTGTTTATTTGTCGTAAACGAAAGAGTTGCAGAACCTTGCGCGGCCGTGGGTGCATTTGGTTGATACCACGGATTCGGATCACGAAAGCAAGACGTGCTTCATCAGGGACATAGAAATTGCCCACTTTTCTGGCTTCACGCTTTAACTGAATTTCTTGTCGTACACGTTGTCTATGTTCCTTCACGTATTTTTCAGCGCGCTTGAAAATCGCAAGCCTCTTTTTTCTCGCCTTCTAAAAAAAGTGTGTTGTTCAGATGTTGCAACATGCATAGCAGTACGCATTGACGGCAAAGTCTTCAAGCAATTTTTACAGAACTAGAGAGAATTTATCCATATAGAACGTTAGGTACATGAATAAAGATCAAACAAAGCCAATTTCAACGAAGTGAATACAAACATACAAACCAAAGCAAGCTTGGCCTTTCTGACATTAGCTTTAGCTCTCTGCTCTGCACGTCGTTTCCTTCGTTTTAACACCGTCTCCGGCACTGTGGGGAGCTCTTTTTCCCTGAAACTTCCAAGTTAAAATATGATCAGTACAAATTAACAAGCAGTAAAATATGATGTTTTGTAAGCAGTGTTGCAAAGTATCCCAATCAAAATAGTGCAGTAGTGACTAACGGCCGAGACAAATACGACGCAAATTACGGACTATAAAATGACTATCCAGAAAAAAACACACTAGAAACTATTTCACTTCACAGTCAATGTTCAATTAGTGTGAAGTCCTTAGGTATAACAACACCAAGCTCCATTATCAAAGTTCATCATTCTTCTAACTTGGTCGTGAGACCATGGAAAACAAGTTCCAGTAGACAGTGCTGTTTGTTTTCCTAGATCAGGATATTCATTACCATAAAAAGGGCAATATTTCATCTCCCTATCAACTGACTCCTTATCCAATTAAATGTTGAGAGAAGAAAAATACTAACCCTGTCGTTGCCAAAGTCCTTTTCATATTATCCTGAAATCAATTAAAATCAACATAAGAGAACAATACAACCCTATCTCTCCAACGAGTTCACCCAAAATGCTATCCGAAATACATCTCGCGACAGATCGAATGCCACCTCCTAAATTATTCCCCAAAAATCAAAAAGCGCCAACCGTAAAGTGCTACAATGCAACGAATATGAAAATCGTGATTTCCTGTTGGAGACTTGCATATTATTGTACCTGCTAATTGAGGAAAGGAAAGAAGCTGGAATAGCCCATGGAAGAGATTAAACAAATCAATTTTTGCTTTCCAACAGTTAAAAAGATGTACTGTGAAGTTAAGGCGTTGACAGGGATCCTTTTATCCTTTGTAGAGAAATCCTTTAAGTCTAGAAATTCTCCTAATACATCACCCATTTTATGACTTTACTATAAACCATCAACAGGCATATATTCATCCCATCTCCAAATTAAATACCTCATCTGTAATTATAGGATCTTTCACTCACTCCATATAATCATTCGATGAAAAGGCTCAATCTAATGTTGTCACATGTTTGAAATCAATTCGAGCATAAGGCCCAGTCCCTTCCACGGAAGATATATCTAATTTTCGACCGGGAAAGGGCTACTCATTCTCCTTCTCGCCTCATTCCGAAGAGAATTTCAACCGTTTTGAAAGTGCGCTCGTGAGAATGTCTACAGCAGTTTCGCCTGATTATCTGTCCGATCGATGACATCTCGAGCAGCGAAGAGTGTTGTAATATTGGATCGGGTCGGTTCGGGTCGGGTTCCATCGGGAACATCGGTGCACGGCGAAACGATAATGATGTGGAGCAATGATAATGGCATCCTGCACTGCTTCTCCTCTACACATTTGTATTTGGTGGAATAGATCCCGTGGCAAGGAGGAGCGGCGTTTTTTGGATTATTCTCTCGTTACTGATCCTGTCTTTGTTTGCTTAGCAAGTATGGTTAATGCAGCGTTTATGGTAGTACAAAATAGTAATGGGTCTATTGATTATCCTTTATCTGATTGCTTAGCAATCGAAATCACCTCACTTGTTCAACCAAGCGTAGTGTGAACTATTTAACAGGTACTGCTTTTGACAGGTAACAGTGTTGTCCATACTGTCTGGAAATGTCTCTTCAGGATGTCCTCATTTATCCAACACAAGCATATTTTCTTAAGTTATTTTGTAAACCAACTGTCAAGTATCAGAATTTTAGATAAATTTCAGTGTATTTGTTAACTTTTCTTACAGTAGAGTAAGCATTCAGGAAGAGTTTTGTTCAGTGGTACTTGCGTGTAGTAAAGACATGCATTAAAAAATTAAAAAAAAATTTTTTTGCATTCCATTTTCTCCTCTATCATGATGGAATTTGATGAACGATTATCCTTGTGTTTTCCGGTTGTATTGAGCTTTTTTATATGGCTAAAGATCTCGGATGGTTCCTTGTTTGAGGGCATTCAGCAAGTGAAGGAATTAAAAGTCTGCCTTGACATTGCAAGGATAAGTTATGATTTACTAAAGACAAAAGTATCGTACATTCGGAAATTGCACGATTCATTATTCTTTCATGTTCTAGGGCTTTGTTGGGAATAACTGTATCTGTATCTATTGTGCAGTGAAATTCACCAAATTTTGTAAGTTCGGTAGAAAATTATGTAATGCAAAGTGTTCTTTGATTTCAGGAAGTATCACGAGTTTGCTTATCATTTACCAATTGCAATGGTGCAGTCGTTAGGTAAGCACGGACTGCCCATTCTTCAAATCTCTTTTGAGCTTTTGTTTAAGCATGGCGTGTTTAAAATGCAAGTAGGAGCATAAATTCCATTGTACCATGGAACTAAGCATTTAAAACAGCAAAAGAAGATTGCAGTGGGAAATTTGTTCTAACTCGATGTATTGATGTGTTTGTGTGTAGTAGCAGTAGTGTAATGGTAGTACTTATATTAATATTGTAAACAGTAGGTTGGTCAGATGCATCATCGTCATTGAAATCTGTCTTTTCATCAGTTATAATGAAATACAACTTTACGCCAGCTGGACTAGTATATTACTCTATTCTAAGTAATTTGTGGCAGAAAAGCAGATGAAAGGCATATCTGTCTATGCGCACAGTTCGTCGCCGCATCATGTTCTAGAGAGTTTGAAGAGAGGAATGGGAATATCTCCAGCGGCTGGTCAGATCACTGATTGTATGATTTCATTCATTGATTTTTGTAAACTTTTTCCATTTCAAGGAATAATCCTAACTTTAGCTTGAGCGGGAGGTAATGTTTTGGGTGAGTTATGTGGACTGTATTGAGGTCTTGGAAAAGAAGTATTCTTTCTTAATAATCAGTGACTGAAAAGATAAAAGATGAAAGAATTATATTACCGATAATGGCTGACAATGATCATGTAAACTGCAGTGCATATTACGAATAAATTTTAATTGTTATTTTTCTTTTTTTTTTTTTTTGACTGCCGAATTTTCATCGTTTGCGTCATGTAAATGTTTTTTTTATTAAAACTTATTTACGCGTTCCTTATATTTCCAGGATATTGATAGAAGTATGGGTTCGCGCGATGATGAATACGACTATTTATTCAAAGGTTTATATTTTCTCGTAACTTTTTCACTTCTATCTGAATTTGACCAAGTAAACAAACACTGTCAAAATATAAATTTTGAATAGGTTTGACGTGTAGCGTCCTTGACTTACAACATTTTTCATTTTTCTGGAAGAATATTTGCAGGGACTGTTGTGCTTCTTTTGAGGGACGTGAACCAATTAAAAGATGATAGTGCTAAAGTTATTGTAGGAGAGTTTGTGTTCGAAATTCCTATTCATGAGAGAATAGTCTCAGTTCAAATTACTACTCAAGTTATATAGCATGTCATTGAAAAAAAAAATTTCTCGTGTTTACCATTGATTTCTGTTGTAGTTGTGTTGATTGGCGATTCCGGCGTTGGCAAATCTAATCTGTTATCACGGTTCACTCGAAATGAATTTAATTTGGAGTCGAAGTCAACAATAGGTGTCGAATTTGCGACGAGGAGTATACAGGTTTGTGCGCATTGAAATTTGATTCTTGTTCCTAGTAAAAAAAACAGTGGTATTGTTTCGCTTCTCCAATTTGTTTTTTGGTTTTACACTCTAAATTAGGTATGGCTTGTTCCAGATGTTTTTTCATCTGTTTTTTCCTACTGTCCCGTGGACAACAAAGGCTAACATGTTGACGGCGATTTTCTTTAACATTGATTAATTTGTTAAACGTCATTCAACATTTATCGTTTGCGTATCTTTTTGTGGGATAGCTCCGCAAATTTAGATAGCTGTGAATTTTGACAGCCTGTCGCCAATCTTATTAGGCATTATAAAGATTAAGACATCTTCTTAATAACCAATAATAATATCACCATTCACTTAAAAGTGACGAATAAATTTGTGAAATTCGGTTGTTTCTATGAAAGCTTAATTTATGTCAGTAAAGAGCTACAATGTTTCATTGTGAAGCAGAACTGGGAATAATTGGTTGTGCATGATAATTTATATAATCCTGGAAGAGATAAAAAAAACAGTAGCACGGGATTATTTATGATTACTATATATTATGAGAGGATTAATGAGACAAAGATTAAGGTTTGATGTCTAGAGAATAAAGGATTTCCTAATTTCGTTGGTCGTATTATATTGATTATCGAGTTTCTTTGTACAGATCCTAAGGTTCGGCATTAATTTAGTCATGTAACTCAACTTATGTATTCTTTGTTTTCTTTTTTTTTTTTTTTTTTTTTGTATATACCAAATTACAGGTCGAAGGGAAAACAGTGAAAGCTCAAATATGGGATACAGCAGGACAAGAAAGATATCGAGCAATAACGTCGGCATATTACAGAGGTGCCGTTGGTGCGCTTTTGGTGTACGATATTGCTAAACATGTTACATATGAAAATGTTGAAAGATGGCTTAAGGTTTGTTTCTTCTTTGGGTAGCGTATTATAAGTCTTCTTATATATTTAGTATCTTATGAAGTATATTGCGAAAGAGGTCTGTATTGTAGTCTTCATTACTTTCTAATAAAGGCGAAATACTTGTACTTTTTGGAACTTTGCTCCCACTCACAAACGATTTGGCGAATAATGAGCACCACTTCTCATTGCCAGATATTGCTATTTAGAGTTAGGTCACCATATTAAGCTTGGTTGGGGTATATGATTTTTTTCAGGAATTACGTGACCACGCAGACCAAAATATAGTAATAATGTTGGTTGGAAATAAAAGTGATTTGCGTCACTTGCGTGCAGTACCTACAGATGAGGCGAAAGCATATGCAGAAAAAAATCAATTGTCATTCATTGAAACTTCCGCACTCGATAGCACTAATGTGGAGGCTGCTTTTACTAACATTTTGACCGAGGTAATTGACTAGTACTTGTGAGTGGAATTTGATGAAGAGTACGATGGCAAAAAATTCTTAGTGTAACCGCAGAATTATCAGATTGCTTAAATAATGTGAGGATTTATTTTTGTGTGTTCCATCTTATATATACTTAGTCTGTTCCATAAAAACTATGCATACTATTTACAGATATACAAATCAGTATCTGTGAAGCACGTTGGTGGTGATAATCGGGCTGCAATATCTACACCAGGCTCGAATGGTATTGTAATCTCGCCAACAGCCGAACCCCAAACTAAAAAGCAGTGCTGTTCCAGTCTATGATCTTTGCAATCCCTTCCTCCCCGCCACCAAAAAAGTAGCAACAGTGATTTACGGGCTTGGTGGTCATCATAGTATTTCCTTTCCATCTTTCTCGTTTGTTCGCTGCTTTCGTTTTTACCTGGAACAGGACAGATTCACTTCTTATTTGTTCTTTTTCTTTTTTGTTACCCGTCCATTATAATTGTAATCTTCAAAATGCTTTACAGAGAGATCTTTCGTACTGTCGTAGCACACCTGTAGGTTTGCTTTGTCGCGGTTTGCACCTTTTTTCCCGATTTTGTTTTGAACATTCTAGATAAAACAAAAATATTGGGATAGAGTAAACAGAAATCCTGGAAAAGGTCAATTAACATTTTCTTGATTGTAATAACATAATTATTAAATCATCCTAAACAGATTTTCCTGAGAAACAGTCTTCCTTAGGAATTTCCTGAGAAATAATTAGGACCGTCTTACTTTATACTGAAGTGGGTCAGGCAGTCGGGCATTGCTGAAGATGTTTCAGAATCTACTTGCCTTAATCTTTTGTCCGTTTCATTTTTTTTACCAGATGACGTTTTTGATGAAAATGTGATTTAATATAATTGCTGTTTTTTTTCCTCAAATATTTCCTTATAAACTCTATCTTTTCATGTTCTTTACATTGTCACTGATTTTCCAAACCAGGCATGCAAAGAAACAAAGTTACTACTTTTCTCACTTCTGTGAAAGAAATGGACGGACGAAAATACAGAATGAATTTTACTCCATTTTATGATGACATGGTCACAGAGTAAAGTGATCGCTCCCTTTTCCGCTTAGATTAATACATAAAATTCATCTTCATTTCTAGTATTACCATTAGCGAAGTGTTCAAAACATGTGTATATGTTGATTTTTCAAGCCTTATTTTTAAATCAATAAAATCTACGATTAAGAAAGAGTAACATTTCTTACTCTTCCTTCGCTACCTGCTACATTTATATCACCGCACCATAGAATATCAAAATCATCCGTAGAATATATCACCGCAGCTTGTGAATTTTCGTGCTCCTTGTAAGTAAATCGTCCATTATTCCTCGTTCAGTTGCCCATAATGGGTTATTACTTTTTTATTCATAAAATTACTGCTATTTGTAGAGTGTGAAGTTGCATTTTTTTAGTAGCAGAATGTGTTTTTGTGACCAAATAGAATGAATTCCCTCACATCTAGTACTAGGTAAGATAATCTGTGTCTCAGAAGTTGGGAAAGTATGTAAATTATTGGTTCGTACAGGAAAATTGAGCATTTCGAGTAAGATTAACGAGAGTGATATATTGTGTTTCTGTTTGGCTTGAGGATGTGATGTCATGCCATCTATTGGTTTTTTTTAAAATCCAATTTCGATTTTAAGATTATGTGAATTAATTGCACCAGCTCTCATAGATTTCCCACTTAAGAGTTTGAGAATAAGGAATCGTCGTGGTCCGTTGTGGTCTAGTGGTTAGGATTTGCGGCTCTCACCCGCAAGGCCCGGGTTCGATTCCCGGCAACGGAATCGCGGCTTTTGTAACTACCAACCACCTTTAGAGATTCGCTGAAGGCACTGAGTAAATATTTATACTGTCAATGGTATTTGCTGAATAACAGAACGAATCTCTTCCCTTTCTTCGAAGTCGAACATTCGAAGTTTAGTCATTCATTTTCGTTAAGATGAAGTTGTCGAGATTTTCAGGGCATCTCTAGCTGTATTTAAAAAGGAAAATGCAAATATTTGTGGATGTTGTCGTAAAAACCGAAATAATTGTATTATGAAATTATTCATTCAAATAGTTTCCATTTACATTTGTTTTTTCTCTCTCATGCCTAAGGTCATGAGTCAGCTATAAAATCTTTAAATCGCCTAAATGAGCTTTATTTGAAATTGAGGTTTGCACATATCTAGATGACAACTAATTTTATGCACATTGATGGGCATACTGTAGAGATATCTGATCTTATAAACATGTTTATATCCAACATATTTATCCCTAGATTTCTGTTAATTATTGTATTTCTTTCCTTTCTCCAAACAAAGTATATTGTGATTGAAGCCACTTAATATAAATTAATCTAGATATGGAGATTTCTTTGGTAGCTGTGAGTATACGTTAATTTGTTATCATTGTTTCTCCTTACACACTCCTTATATAAACGTTAGAAATCCTAACAGTCTTTACTTTTGTCCCATCTGTCGACACCCAAGTTCACGCAAACACTCTCCAATCTATTAATCCTTACAAAATTTCATCATTCTACTGGCCTTACCCTGGAAGTCATTCTATTGTAATTGGAATTATTTGAACCTGTCTTTATTGTATTTGGTATCCAGACGATAATAAAGGATAATCTGTTGTAAGTTGCGAGCACAAAACGAACTGATACACTGTAAGTCACTCCTTTAAAATTATAACAGCTTCTACAACGATAACAATCTACCTCACCTTCTTAACTCCCTTTCTTTTATTTTTTCACGACAGATGTGGTTGGTTCCAAGTTCCAACTTTCCAAGATCTTTTTTGAAATTTGTTTGAAGATATTGATCCTTTACGAAATGCGCTTTGCTTGATCTATTTGGTAGTAAAGTGTTAATGATTAGAGGGACGATCCTATAAGTACTATGATACTTATCGTTGATGAGAAAGCATTTTTCGTAATTGAAAATTTATATCATTGCTTTAAAATGACACCTTTTTTAATATACAACACGGCACATATGAGCATATTAGCAAGTAAATTTAGTGGGATAGAAATGATGATGATGATGATAATGATGTAGGAAAATAAGTAAAATAAAATTTTTCTGTTTGGCGGGTTTAATTTGGAAGGGCTGATCCTTAAGCGCAGACGAATATTCTGAGGAAGTATTCTTCGTTCGGTTCAGGAGGAAATTATTTATTCGCAGAAGATAGAAGGCAGAGTTAGTAATAAAAATATTTATTGGGGAGAATCGAGGATATAGTGTAGGTACAGTCTTTGGTTGAGTGTTTGAAAAACAATGTCATTCTAGTAGTAGTAGAGTATATATACAATTTTGATTAATACAAAGAACATATTTGGTGGAAATGGTTTATAACAAACATTACAACAGATAATTTTTAATAATGGCAACTTCTTCCCTTTTTTTTGCTTCGTCATTCTTATGTGGCAGTTAAGATCGAACCCGCAATTCGAATTAAATTTGAGATCTTGAGTGAATTATTCGAACTAACTTTAACAAGTATAAACTAATCGATCATTTAAGTTAGGTGTTCGTGGCAGTAGTTCCCGCATGATGTCATGTGTTAAGGAGTACGGTTGCTCTGTTGTATTCTCTATACACTGACCATAACTATAAGTTATAGAATTGTATTTATGTGTGGGATAAGAAACAACGTGTTGGTTTAAATTAAATCGTGATTAATGTTATATTATTGATACATCAAAAATATGATGGACACGGATTCGACTACTCATCCAGAGAGTAATATCTTTGATATTTATTCTTATGACAATTCTTTCTTTGCTGTCTTGTTTCCGGTCCGACTACAGGCCAGATGATTTAGGAAGAAGGTCGTCCTCATCTTTATGCTTTTGTATATCTGGACTCTTATAAAAAGTATCGAAGACTTCAATCATAGTGAGAAATGTGAAGTACTTCGTTCTACAATTCGATATCATTTGGGATGAACGTATTCCAGCACATATGTTCATGATCATAGACGCAACGAATCACTGCACTGATGGTTTACCTGTCCACTTGAAATACGAATAGAATGCAAAACATTGCATGCTTATATGATGTCAACATTCCAGCAAAATCACTGATAAAAACTCAGAAAGATAAGCATCTTTTTTCAAGCATCGATGACATGTACTCATCACGAAATTCTGAAGATTGGCGCAAGGAGTCCATACCGAAAAGGCTTCTTCCAAATTCCATTCACTTATTGTCCCCCATTTTAAATAATCATATTAATCGCACTACATTCATCTCACATGTTACGTTTTTACATAAGTTTAATGTAAAATTTTGTTGTGAAATAGCCCATGCAATTTCACACGGCGTGAATAATGCTCGAATATGTTAATGATCATTCTTCTTACCTAAGAATTTGATTATTTTTTTCATTTGTCATCAAATTTCGTATCAGAATGAAGAATTTGAGTGAATCTTGAAAAATATACTCCGATCAGACAGGATTGCTCGGTTAAGTTCCACCTTCCTGGTGCCAGCAGTGCCATCCATACAACTGAGTAGAAAATTACTTGTTGCGCTGAACACCGGGAATGACGTAAACTCGTGAAATTTTTTATATATAGCTCATTAAAAGCTAATATACACATAATCTAATCTGAATAATGATTACAGGCTGAGAAAATCAATTCAAACCATTCTTCGTAGCTTTTCATTTTGGTCAGAAAAGTCCATCTAATTAATTGTATCTTGTGATTATTCCAGTACTAAACTCAACATACAACTGTGGACAGAAAAGAGCAAACTTTGATGATGATTTTGTTTCAAAGAAAAACGTAATGACATTCTTCCCTTACCCCTATCCCATCCGCTACTTTTCAGACTATCACTTATGTTATAATTCTGATAATTCCCTTACCCCTATCCCATCTGCTACTTTTCAGACTATCACTTATGTTATAGTTCTGATAACAACTATAATGTGTATTTCGATTTGTTGTATCAAACCGACAGTTGAACACAACATCATTTAAAAGTATGAATTATCTATTCGCTTGAAATATGAACTGTTTTTACTACTGTTTTTAGAGTAGATGAGATTGGTGGTCTGAAATAAAATAAGGCTGACCCGTGATACCAAAGTAAATGTGATATCCAAATTTTTTTTTCAATTATCCGGCCGGAAAAGACGGCAGTTTATTGAAAAAAAAATAAAAAAGACGTGGAACTTTTGTTATTCAAGAAATACGGTTATGACAGTGGCGTTCATTCATGTACATCTAGCGAGTGACAGAGATTTTGGTGAAAACGACGGTCCAAAAGTCTCAGTGAATGATTTGTATTATGTAATAAATTGTTCGCGGTCTCGACAATTGTCCCCTTTTACATATCACTTAACTCGAAATGGTGAAACGGGGGAGAAAGAACATTTTCCCTGTCCTGTAGAAAGATCCCCTGTAGAAAAGCATTTCTTCACGAGCCACATCAAATTTGCTACTTTTTCTCCTTAAATACAGATAAAGTGATAATTGAATCAAATCTAAATGGCTTGTTTATTTCCGAACTTTGCATGGAACTTTACAAGTATGGCTGTAGATGGCCTCAATTACTGACTAAGAGACTGGAGAGGCTTAAGCCTGAATTTATATTTGAATAGATTCCAGCTGATTTCCTTCTGTCCTGTTATCGATACATGATTGGTGTGATAGGAAGGGAACAACGGGCAAACATCATTCATCAGTTTCGCGGGTGGGATTTCTGCGTAATTGCCTTTGGGTACGGCCCTTCCCTTTACCCGGCCATCTCACAATGAGGATTACCACTACAGTGATGATTACGATGACAATAACCGGCTCATATCTTCCCACAAACAGAAAAGTAAACTGGCGGAAAGAGAGAGAGAGAGAAGGAGAGAGCAATACAAAGGGACAGTGCCGTAACATCGAACAAAATTTGTTCATCTCCAAAATTCTTTCAAAAATTTTATTTATACGCCAAATGAGAAAGGCATGAAGACATGAGAACAATTTCCACGAAATGCTCCCCGACAACTCCGCCTGAATCTCTGCTCCACGGCCTCCGTCTGTTTGGTGAATCTGAACTAAGGTAATAGTAGTATACTTCCGCAACCTTCTTGTTATGTCTCCGAATACTTATAAGTCTGTACTTGGTGATGGTGATCAGTACCGCTGTCTGTCTGCCTGCCCGTCTGTCAACCAAGTTATGCACCACTAGCAATCAACACGGTGTCATCTTCATCATCATCACCAACTACAACAACAGCAACAGTAGGAGGAAGGAGCGGTAATTGCTGCATCGCCACCCACAGAAGTATTGTTATCATGCGATTGTTGCTGATCGTTTGTGTCGGACTCATTATCCCATCACCTTATATTGCTTCCGCCCAGGAAACACCTGCGGAGCAAGCCCACGAAAACGCTGTTGAGGATACCAAATCATCATCGGTGTGCCATGCTAATGAAGTCTTCAATGGTAAAACATGCGAATGCGCCCCCGGGTAAGTTTCCACTCATATGCTGGAAAAATAAAGAAACTGAAATTATCGAAATAATGACTATATCAGGGCAGCGTAAGGGGGTGCATTGTGTGATATTAACCTGGACATATATCTGAGACGTTTAGGTTCCCTAATAAATTACCTGAATCATGTCATATGTTAGGTTATATTACATACAATATTTAAATCTGTGATTTGATCGTAATATCGTGATCTTATAGATAACTTATTGCTAAAGATCATTTATTTTATCTACTTGCTTTCATTCAAATCTTGTGATACTCAGTAAGAACCACCACATTTGGAGTATCGTAGAAAGGGAAGTTCAGCAGAACAAATAACAATTTCTGTAAATTTTGCATTTCTATCTCAACTAGCACGTAGGGGATAAAAGCTCATTTTTGAAATTATTCTCATTACTAAATTTTATGCTTAAATCATTATTAATGTTATTTTTGATGCTATCATTATTCGTCATTATT
>NW_018108198.1:457672-459458 GCF_000183805.2 Loa loa
ATTATTATTATTGTTATTATTATTATTAATTATTATTATTATTATTACTTTAATCTCGCGCTCCACATTATACGGGGTATGCAGGAATCAAGGTTTTCTTAGCTCTAGGGTGCGATGGTCCGTAGGAATCAGATCACTTGGTCCAAGAGAAATATGCTTTATGTGTTTGACAAATTACTTTGGATGATTGGAAGGAATTTTGATTTAAAAAAAATCTTTTCTAGACGATGATTTTTCATTTCCTAGAGAATTTTGTTTTACTACCTGAAAGGAAGTAAATATCGGCAGTAAACTGGTTCCGTCGGAACGAAAGAAGTTTGATATTTTTAACAAACAAGTTTGCTAAAGTGAAAATTCCTTTCGAAATTACTTTCAAGGAACCACAAGTTTATATTTCCCGCTTTTCACTTTTTTCTCCCTTCCGAGTGAAAAATATAGCGGAAAATAAATTCTTAGAACATTTTTTGAAGTGATTTTCATTGCAGAATGTCAGACTATTACTTTATGCGCGTCATTAGAGCTCAATATTTAGGATTCAAGTTTGATTCAGATTGAAATATTTCTGATAGCGTAATGAAATTTAGTCATACATGATCTGGATTTGAACCAAAAACATCTGTGCAGTTGATGTTTAATGTAGAAAAAATTCTGAAATGAAACGAGATAAAGACAAATCTTTAATTATGGCTGTGCAAATGGTGGCATTCAGAAGTTTGTGGAACTATGGGAAATCAAAAAATATGGTCCTCGGTTGAATCATGGGACGAAATGATCCTTTTTTTCAGTCAACGAAAGTATCCCTTTTGCTGTGTGACATCTCCATCACATAAATAATTTCATCATCCCCTTCTGAAGATTAACATATCTGATCCATTTCGGTTATTTCTGGCTATAGTAGAACTCTGATCTCTTTCGCATTTATTTAATAAATTGATTATTTGTACAAGTTTACAAGTTTCAAGATGATCGGTTGAACTTCAATCATTAAGGAATATCTCATTCAAATATCTGACGGATAAGATGAGAGATGGGAAAATTAAACTAGAGGCGAAAGAAATTCGAGTTTTTTCTTTTCTCGCCGCGCATACCCTTTCTTGAACTGGTCATCTGAAAACTGATCCTCTCAATTGAAGATAGACCAATTACACAGTTTCGTTTCAGTGAATGCATTAGAAATCTCCCCTCGATCATTGAATTCTATTATAATCGCCGTGTTAAACACGCATTGCGAGCAGTTCTGAAATACGATTTGCAATATGCAAATTTAATAATTGAGCAGCTGATAATCGTGCGGTGAGAATAAAAATTTTTTTCATGATATATTATTTTCTACTTACTAGGAATTCTGAAGAAAGTTTACTCATCCTGACAGGGGAGGCTTTCCCAATAGTTACTACGGCTCATGGACTTCCTCTACAACTGTCAACTTTAATGTTTGAAATAAAAGTGACATTGTTATCGGAGTCAAAATGCAATCAGTTTACGTTACATCAATCTTTTACGCGAATCACGCGAATTTCAATGTCGTATCCTTGTAGAGGTAATCGTCATTCATAGTAAATTTCTATTTAACATAGATGAAAAAAGATTTTCATGTGTGTCTACCAGTGGAAGCTATTCTGAATCAGTGCATATTCTCCTATAATTAATGATTGCAACTTTGATTATGCTGTAATTGACTTTATTTAATCAGTCAGATTCGAAGATAACAGCACTAATAACAATATCATCATCAACAAACGATATTACGCTTATATATATATATATATATATATATATATAGCAA
>NW_018108198.1:459725-484409 GCF_000183805.2 Loa loa
TATATATATATATATATATATATATATATTAGCAAGTTCCTTGGACTGAAATTATAATTTAAAAATACGGTCAAAAACTTATCATCCAAAGGTAGCGACAAAAAAGAAAGAATATTTGCAGATACTTTATGCAGTCGGATAAAGAATCAAAGTTACGATGCGAAGACGAATGTGAAGAAGTTTACTTTACATTCTTTACATACGGTGCATGCGTCAGTGACATTTACGGACGATTACCAAAGAATGCACAGTCTCAGTGCAATCTGCGGTATTGCTTTTACCATTTCATCTCATTAGGCTCGTAATCAGTCTGTTCACAACATCATCCTTTAATTCTTTAATGATAATTCTTCTGTTTAAATTATCATCGCAAGAATTTGCATATTATCCTCATATGAATCTGGAGTAAAATTAATCCTTCTTATAGTTGACAATTATGTTCCATAAGCTGATATGGACAAGAAAAGAATCAGTGAAAAAAGAAAGGTTCAGAGTTCAAAAGCTCAATTATAATGAAATTGGGTTTAATAGATATTTGTCAAAATGAAATCTATCTTTTCTATGCATATACTATGAAGATCCACGACTGGCCCACGTGATAGCTTAAGAGCTTAAGACGCAACATAAAACTGAATGAGTGTATCTTATTCGAATACATTTACTAATACATATGCAACAAATGATATCATCCACTCTTCCAGTTTAAGTTGTAAAAATAATTTGATGCTAAGAAGGAAATCACTAGTATTAATTTTGCTCTATGAATATTTTTTTAAAACAACCGTTTATGAATTTGGATAATTATTTCCATCATACTGAATTAGGCTATGAATTTGAAGAGAGATGGTAGTCTAAATTATCTGAACTGGACAGCAGCAAACTGAAATTGATAAATCATCTAGCTTGTTTGGTATTACGTTCAGTTGTAAGATTGACATTTTTGCTGTGATTTGGCAGTACAAGCTGTTCACTCATTCCAAATTTTCTAAAAAACTAAAGAAAAATGCAGATCTCAGCAAAATGATCTCAGTTACAAAATCTCAGGGTATATTTCATATATTCCATTTTTCGCCCCTATGAATTTGACAGCTAAGATACAGTATGGATGATATAATGCTGTGGAAGAGGAATTTTATGAAGAATTGGAAAAGTGATTTAAAAGTTTTATAATTTGAAAAGTCATCCCTTACTACTAGATACCTTCATGATCGATAAGTTATCTTTTCTTTAAGTATGTTGTTAATTCTTTTTCCAGCCAAGTCACATCTCAAGGCTTTACTTATCAACATACAACTGACTGCATGGATAAATTCCATTCTTCCTTTTGTTTACGTAAATTTTATTCTCAGTAATCGGTGCAAAGTGGAATTTTTGCAGATGCGGTGTGAGGATTCGTACCCTGGCATCCATTGGTATTTTTTTTAACATTTGCTGCAGCACTTGCAACTGTTATCTTCACTTTACCTCTTTGTATTACCACATGCGTATCATGCTTGAATGCACGGAAGGTTTGTTTGTTTTTGTGTCTCTTAATTTTTTTTTAGATTTTGATTTTATATAAAATTGCTTTAATATACGACTTGCAGGAATTAGTTTCGATTTCTTTGCTAAGAAGAGACAAACAATTTTTTCATCAATGTTAAATTTAAATTTCTCATTACTTTCTAACCTTATCCAGTAAAGATTTGAAACATTTGCAAACATTCCTTTGCACATATAGCTTACGTTTACCAAATTTTAAAGAAAATTTCAAGTTTCAACCACTGTTACCTCTAAATTATATTTAATGTTTTGCCATCATTATGTAGAAATTTTCAAAATTTCAGTTTTTTTATTCATACTTTAGTTTTATTTTTATCAATCGTCGGAAATATTTTACCATCATTGCTTGAGAAGTTCGAATTCATCTATCCATCCCTGTTTCCATTTACTTTTCTCCAAGAGAAGTGAATATGAACGTGGAACATCTTAGCAAACCGGAAATTGTCCCAGCTATTCACATATTTCTTCTCTTTTTTGAATTTTATTTTACCCAAAAATGTTGACATTACGACATTACGATATCTTCTTCATACATGCCATTTGATTATTTTTGAGGATTTTCAAACTGTCATAAATTATAAAGTAGATTATGCATTACATTTTTCTGTACTTTTTTGAAACTCCCACTGGACCGTTTTTCATGTTCGAAAACATGTTTGGATATTTCATGTCATTTATTCTAATGAAAAAAGAATTCGGTATTACATTATGACTATCTCTAAAAGTCAGGGTTGATATCGAGAATTCAAAAATTGTGGATACCAGCTGTTCTTCACATTGATATTGTTTTAAAAAAAAGTTAAAAGTTAAAGAAAATCACTAATCAATGAGAAATTTACACGAGAAAGAATTTGCAATAGCTGTGGCATTGCATTATTTACAGTTCAGGAAACATTATCATCTTATCAGTTGTGATAATGATTGCAAAAGTAGTAATAAATATGAGGAAGGCATAGGAATTATTCTTTTTTTGGTGTATGTTTAAAATTATTTCCTTTTAATTTATGTTCTGAGGTAGGTGAGGTAGGAGAGTAAAGCGAAGGAGGGGAGAGTAAGACGAGAGAGAAAAGGTATGAGGAGGAATGGAAAGAGAGTAGAAATGGATGAAGTATGCGTAAGGATCGTCCTGTTTATTCACCTTCTTTCAACTTAATTTAAATTTAAGGGATTCTGTGATTAATTTTTTTGGTAAATTTACCTCTCATTAGAACTTCATCAATAAGCATGAAATTACCACACAATATTTCCACAGCACTCGGCAGCTATCCCTAATTATTGTATTACTTGCAATATCACCCTTTAATGCTTCATTCTTTCCTTATTATTTTGCATATTTTCAGGCCAACAAGACAGCGAAACGAGTTTTTACTGAAGCTCAAAATCAGCCATACAAAGAGCAGCAATTTCAAACTCTTCCATATAATCCATATGCCTATTGGCCCTATTACGGACGAGCGTAAGACGGCCTAGTCGACTAATTTTTAAATTATAAGCGAATAATGTACTATGTTAGTGCGACGATGCTGAAGTAATGCTTCGCTTAGACTAACAGATGCTAGCGATGTTGTATGTCAGAAGTGAAATGCCAAAGATTGATAGGCCATAGAAATAAGCTGGCAGATGGCTCCATTGCTTTAGTATCAAGTTGTACCGGTCAAACCTCATGTACATATATATTGGCTTTTGATATAAACGGTAATTGTTATTCATCAGAATCTAAGAAAAATACTGGCAACTGCTCAAATATAATACTTTTCGCATTTCTTGTGATATTCAGTCAGTGTTACTTCTCGAAAATTGTAATTACCAAACTAAGGCTTAAAGAAGTTGTAAATTTGAAAAGTAAACTAAACAATTTTTGCGGATATTCCCATATTTACTCATTGGCGCTTGTTTTGGATGGTAAGATCAAATCAGGTGTCTGCTATCGTAAAATACTACCTTAGAAATATCTGAGAAAAGGATTTGAAATCAAGAATCCTAGTTCGATTTTGACATTACTGTATTTGCAAAAATAAGTAGGAATGAGTTAAAATGATAGCTGTTTACCTATCCTAACAGATGGACAAGCGTTCCAGCTAAGTGGGCCAAAAAAGATAAAAAATGCAAAATATTTGATCATTTTTGTTCTCAGCAAAGTCTTTACTCCACTACCATTTCCTCATTTTAAAAAAATAAAATTTCAAAAATAATCCACCGTTAAATTTTTATAATTATGCGTAAACGAAATCCACCTCTCTTTCTTCCATGTATTACGTATCTTCCTTTCACGTATTATTTTTTCTGAAATTTCATGAGTTATGCTTAGAGAATGAGGAAGATACCGTTACCTCGTGGCACACTTTGTAAAATTAATTAGGTGATGAAAATTGTTATCATATCTTGCGGAAAGAAAAAGAAACATCGACTACTGTATACAGCATTTAATTTTTAATTTATGCATTTGTTCAAGTGTAATAGTTTCGACTTGAAGGTTAGTTAGAACTGTGGTACCCCTGGTTGATTATTTCTGAATTCGTTTTCTGAGCTATCTCTAAAAAAAAAAAAAAAAAAGGACGAAATATCAATCTTATGAGATCAGACGAAGTGGTAAAGTTGTATAAGAATTTTCTGGAGGAGAACCATGGATAAATCGTCGAAAATATGTTTCCTTCAAAACAGTGAAAGTGAAATATAGCAAACAGCGCAGTTTTTGGCGAAGTAAACTACTAATGTAATTAATGTCCATTCATCACTGGTGGAAAGCGAAGAGAGATGTAATTTGCATAATTTCCACTCTGTCTCTCTTTGCTGAAAAGTTAACAGAAATTATGTCTTCAATTAGTAAATATAGAAAACCAAACAATCGAAGTTTCTATCAAACTTGATCTCTTGCTCAATGCTCATCTTTCTGTCTTAGAAAACTTGACCAAAGCGTAATAGCATTTCATTAATTAAACACGTAATACAGATCAGAAAGATCAGGCGAAGTCTATCGAAATTTTATGAAGTACTTATATGCATTGTAATTTGAATTTCAAGGAAAATTGTGCAAATAAAATATGAATTTCCATATGATTTTATAATCTCTCTGCCAATGAATAATGCTGAGGTGACAATCATAAAATCTCCCCTTATGGATGTTTTGGCTTGCAATGACATAGAATGACTTGTAATCTGATTCTTTTTCATCTATTTTGATTTGAAAAATTGATCAATTCAATAATTTCCCAAATACTGACAGTTATAAGAAATCACTTGTGAAAAACTAATCCACCAGAAGTGCAAGAAAGATTTAGATGGTCAACATTGATTGGATCCTGCAAAATTTGCTCCGTCACAAGCTTGAACGACTAAGTTGCAAGACTTAGTAAATTACCTCATTTGAACGGGAAATGTGTTTTTTTTTACTAATCAATAAGTTTTTACTGTTAAAAATTGTGAAGAAAAGAACATTTCTTGTGCTTATAATCACAGGATTGGAAATCAAAAATTTTGATGTTCAAGTAGCTGTTGTCATCGATGTTGCAATAACCAATACCAGTAATATCAGCAGTATTAAATCGGAAAACGGAAAATCCCAAATGTTAAGAAAATCGTGAAACAGAGCAACTCACTGTTACATTCATGCTATCATCTATTTTTTATTTCATTTTTTTCTTCGATCACTTTTCCAATAATTTTAGTTTTGATTTATCATTCATTTCATTTGCTTTTTTCCCTTTTGTGAAAGCATACAATTACAGTCTTAGTGATTTTTCGATAGTTTTAAATTCAATAAAATAATTCGTAAATTGAAATATTTAACTTTTTTTACTAATTCCTATGCTGCGTATATATAGAGCATATTTTTCTGTCGTTGAATTCTGTCCAACACTATATATTTTCGAAAATCCATCAAAACCAATTATTTATCGATCATATATTACAATAGTTGATAAGGTGATAATCATTTAATGAAGCTCAATTAACAGCAAAATTAAACACTTTCCTCTCAATGACTCAGTTTCCAAAACCTATCAATTGCAAAAACGAGACTGTCATGAAAACAGAACTCTGTGACAAATTAATAGTTTATTCCAGTCACCGGTGATTTACCAAGCAAACGTAACGTATGCAACGAAACATCTCAGAATGTCTTACTGCAAAAAGAAAAATGGTATTAATGAAAAACTGTGAATAATTAAATAGACGTATTCAAATACAAAAAATTAATAACAGTTAGGATGCAACGAAATTATTTGGTGAGTTTACAGCGTTGCCTGAAAGAGACACGCAGAATACTTGAATTTGAAAATTGTCGCTTTGTCTATTACATTCACATCAATGATTCTCACAATTTCATCAAAATTTTATTTAAAAAAAAAAGTGCAATCCTTTCTTTGCTATGCATCAAATCTTCACATTTACTCTCCCAAGTTCTTTTCTCTATGACTATACTGCTTAGAATTCGTAAATGGCTTAGAAATTTGAATTCATCTGACAATCACTGATTATTATATTATTGAAGCATATAGTACTGACAAATCACATAGCCTTATTAGATCAAACAAAGGAATGCAATGCCAGCAGAATCGTCTGCCTTGTCCAATTTAGTCGTAACATTTCCACAATATACCATATATCTTTCCCAAAACTGATCGTGTATGTCTCGCTGAATATTCTAAACATCTTACCTGAATATCTCTTCCTGTTTTTCAGCATAATACTATTGACGACCTTAAAATGGGGGGCTATTGCTTGATGACTGTTAAGGTAGAGCAATTCCCTCTGCAGGAAAAGGATAATTTTACACAATAAGCAAACATTATAACGATCATATTTTCGATAAATATCGACATCACGTGAATTCACGTAAAAAGCCCGGTAAAACTCTCTAGAAAGGGAAGCCTGAAAATTTAACGAGTTATTTGGCTTTATAGACACTTATATACATATCATCCTTCCAGTCTTTTTCAGTTAACACTTACAACGTTTCGTTATTTATGGTATCTGCGAGAAAGGTTGATATACACATATGAGAATTATGAAATATTAATATCAAATTCTTCCGATATTCGTTGAAATTTTCTCTACTGAAATATTTGTTGCAACAATGATAAAACTACTTACTGTATATTCATAACTGTTATGTCATTTGTTCTATTTCGGAAGTCACCAAGAAAGATCTAATACCGGCAACCATTCCATTGATAAATATCAGCGTAATCAAAGACGCTCTTACGTTTCAGATAGATAACTATCAAGTCTGATTTATATATTCTCACAAGTATCCGATATTAATTGGCTGGGGTGCACTCAATGTTCGACTTTTAGTGCCTTCGTGAGTCATTTCGTCATCGCTACTAATCACAATGGCCATGTTGAAATTCATGATTATTTTCATATTTGCAGTAGTAATATGTGTCTTCGGTGTAAAACATAATATTTTGAAATATCCTATACTGATCTAATAAACTTCTCCTTCTATTATCAAGTGTCAGTGTATAGCACCCATTTCTCCATTACTTAAAAATATGATTATTATATTAAAGGCAAGTATGACAATAACTAATGTACTCATTGTATTTTCGGCAGAATTTTGCATCGGTCTTTTGGAGCAGAATGAATGAGAATGAGAATTATATTCCAATTTCATTTTTTAATTGAATTGTTTTTGACTATTACCTCTTTTGCTTACTTTTCTTAGCAATGTTAGATACAGAGAGATCTCATTCTTATTCAAGTATGATGGCGACATGATTGTGACATTTAAAGGAAATTTAAATTATTAGTGCAAAAAAATCACTTCAATCTTTGCACCAAAACAACTAAACTTCAACATCGATTAATTTTAGTATAATTTCGCTGACCACCAATGATCACAGACTTACTTTTGTAAATTATAAAGGGTGATCAAGTCACTTGCCTCTTGTTGTTCAGGTATTTATGAAGGTGTGTGGAAAACGATTCTACAAGAAAATTACTCCGTTTATTAGACTTCCTTCTTCTTTTGAATGTATTAAAAGAAATTAAATGATGAATTTAGAATTTCGCGCATCAGGTAAGTGGAGCAGACGGTGCAGTTAGATATACTTGAGCTGATTGTATCACAAAATTCTCAAATCACCTTTGAACAGATATCAAAAATTACTACGATCCATTTATTATTCCACAAATAACTAAGGAATTTCACTGTTTTTTAAACTTCTAGAAAAGTCCAACAAATGTTATTTAACAGTAGTTGTTTTAGTGATAACAAAGTGTATTTCTGAATACATCATATGTATAGATATATATCGTATCGTAAGGAACTCTATAAGGTTTAACCGCTAAGTAAGTAATTAATGATTATTACCGTCCCTAAATTAACCAAAGCAATTAGAAGTTTGCCAAAGTATAGGCATGATGATGTTTAAAAATCATTTATTGTATAAACAAATTTCATTGTAATATCGAACAGAAATTGATTGCACTCCGAATTCAAATAAAGTGCTCTTTCGAAAACTGAAACGCACAAAAATTTAAAATCAATCATAACAATAAAATTTATAATTCGTATCAGCTCGTATTACTGACTGTCTTAGGACTAAAATGTATGTTATCGATGAAATTTGTGAGTGATTCAAAGACTTCTTGTAACTATCGGAGTGAAGAAAGAAAATTTGTACATTATCCACTTACTAGTAATAGTTATACCTCCTGGAGCGATGTGTGCAATTATATAAGCTATTTTTCCAGTTGCTTATGCTTTCTCTAACGTATCAATCAGGACAACAAATAGTTCAGCTGGATCAGCTTCAAAAAAAAAAAAAAAATTATGTTTGTAACAATTGCGTTTTAAGAATATTTTCTAAAAAAAAATAGTGAAAAACTCTATATACCAATAATGTTTTGGAATTCTCTCTTTCAAGAGCAAAAAGATGCAAAAGTAATTTTAATTTTGTGTTGTAAATAAGTTAGTTATATGATGTTGCTTTGGTACCAAATAAATACGTAATTATGAATAAAAGCCTCTGGAAAAGATTTTTTCGAGTAATATTCGACAAATTTTTTAGCGGAAAGTTTGAGAAATTTCCCAAATTTTGCCACTTTCCCCACATTTTTTGTTAAAATTTTGTCACTTTAGAATCCATGCAAAATTATAATGTCACATTTTTCCACCAATCCAATATTTCCATAAGTTGTAAGTAATTTATATAAATGGTACCATTATGATCCTAAAAATGATTCGATGACACAACGTTATAGCTACTGATTACTGAAAGAGCTGAATCATTTTTGTAATAATTTGTAATGTTCTATACAAATCTGAATAAAATATGAAGTATTCAACGTAAAAATGCACAAAATAAGCATCCAAGAAAGTGAATAAGTAAACATAAACATGCAAACAATCAATAACATTGATTGAGTTACTCATTTGTAAGGCAAAATGGCAATGGATGGAAGTAAATAATAAATATACTGAAGAAGATACATGTGATACAGAATTACCTGTAAGAAGCAATAGATCAGGATTTAGTATAATCTTCGCGGGTTCTTCTATTGAATGTTCGAGTAAAATCCGTGAAAAATTTATTGAAAATTTATGGGGAAATTTTTCGAAAATTTGTAAATCTTACTTCGGAATCCCGTACAATTTAAATTTGATCTCATATGGTTCAGTTCAAATAAGTAATGGTTAAGATGGCAAATGTTTCTGAAAACTTCAAACAAGCTAATAACTATCGCCTTGGGTAATACAATTCGAATTATCCATTACCTAAGTTAAGATGTTAGTTAAACGAAATTGTTTCAGAAGCAGTAGCAACAAAAATCCAGGTACAATAATATTTGAAGTAACCAATAATTTAAAAAAAAAAGTTGCAGAAATAAATGAAATTTGTCTAGAAAGATTTATAGTGAAAGCATAGTTTAATCCTAAATCCTAAATGAGCAGAGGCAGACATTCGATCAACCGGACGTTTTATATAAATTTAGCTGTGGGGAAATTTTTATTGAAAAACGAAAAATAATAAAACTGCCGGTTTTTTAATAGAAGGTAAAAGATAAGACAATGTTTCAAAGAAATTTTAGATACAATAACAACATTAAAGTTAAGATTGTAGAGAGAGAGAAAGAGGGAGAGAGGTAAAGGAGGAAAAAGAGAAGGATAGGGAAGTCACATATAAAACACAAATCTCTAGAAAAGAGAAATAACGGGGGAATTATTTAGTCACTGAGCAACAGATCCCTAAATGATTAAACACTTCTGATGATTTGAAAAAAGCAAATTCAGATGCAATCTTTAGGGAATCACACAAATAACTTTCTAAGATTGTCAGAAGTTTCCACATTCTGTGGCCCATTTGCTGAGCGATAGTGATTTGAATATTAGATATAAGAAATTATATTGACTTTTTCAATTTCTAAATAAATGTTGTTGAAAAAGAAGTTGAGAGACTTATAGTATTCTGAGTATTCACTCTGAAGCTAAGAGGATGATGAGAAGATCATGGTATAATTAGCAATTCGATTGAAATGTTTGAATTTCCTTTCAAATAGTTCATGTTGAGAATTGTTTTCAAATCAATAGGAACATGCAGAATGCAACCAGTGATATGTTTTTGGCCTGCGACTGTCACAAAATGATTGAAATCCCCTCTTTTTATAAAAAAGGACTGCAATGAATTCTAACACTTTAGGGACTACTGATCAAAAAGCTTGATTTTGAAGTTGGAAACGGATGAATTAAAGGAACTTCCCAAGGGAATAGAAATAACTAAAGAGACAACAGTCGGTATCCGAACAGATAGCATCAGCAATGCTGCAATGCTTCCGTTTCTTTCATTATCATTGCACCATTTTTCATGAAAATACTCTCTTCTCCAAACAGCCTCAGAAGGCTGTTCAAATCTTCCACTCTGAATACTAATGAAGGAATGTCTCTTTCAAGCATTTCCACAACTATCTAGCACGTCACGAATCTATGCTCTTCCCAGCGTTCAATTAAATTTGCAGTTAATATTCAATCTGATTGGAGGTGGATGTTAAATTTATATATTTATAATATAAGTAGACATCCTAAAATGACTTCATAATAATTGTTGATCCAACAGATGGCTTAACCTATCACTTCACTGATTCACGTTGGATAAACTATTAGTAGTTCGAACTACGCCACCTCAAGTAGCAAAAATGCGGTTCCTCGCTTGTGTGAACCTTCCGGATGTATTTCCATTTGCACTCAGCCATTTCTTAATTAGCACAATGAAGCTTCAAGATTCCATTTCATAAATTAGCTGAAATTGGGCTCGAAAACAAAAAAATAAAATTTGTGTTTTTTTCTTTTTTTTAGCAACAAGAATTTGAAGGAATGAAAATGTTGAATCATTTAACTTCTCCTAAACATCAGAATGAGAGAGAAAGATCGATAGCTTACAATCAATCACTGAACGCTCTATCAAATGTAGGAGGAGTTAGGGTAGCGGTCTCTGGAGAGTAATCGACAAATTTTGGACTCAAATCCCAGGCTTAGTTTTGATTGCTTGTCTACAAATTGTGTCCATAGACTTGAAGGTGTCTCTCCCTCCATTACAATCTAAACGAGCTTGCATTAGATGGGAAATTGGAATGAATACTTCAAAATTTGACGCTGCTCATGCCTCACTTCTTGCATTACCCTATGCAAATGTTTTATTCAAATTGTGGAAACTCAGATAAAAACGGTTCGTATTTTCATAAATATTCATTAAAAAGTTAAAAAAAAATGATTAAGTTTGTAAAGCATAAAATCGAGCCAAAAATTTAATCGAAATTCGATTACAAATCATTCAAACATTAGCTTTTGAAATCATATTTTGACTTTTGCCAATATTTTTTTAAACTTGATTTTCGAGTTTATCTATCGTAACGAAAGAGTGTAACTGATCACCTAGAATACCTAGGATAGTTACCAATAGGTAGTAGGGTGAACTTTGAACAATTAATTCCTGTTCAGCCTACTTCCATGATATATAGCATAATGTATTTCTCCTTACTCGAATACAAAAGACTATATGATTACACTGACAGAAGTGTCATTTGTCTTTTGCTCATTAATTTGGAAAGCTTATTATGAAATGAGTAAATAGTTCATTCCTCTTTCAATTTTTCCGTGAAAGTTTCGGTGGACGATCTTAATTTTTCGATGAAATGAAAAATAGCTTTTAATCATTTGCGAGCTCATATATAGGCCTTCCTTTTCAAATGACAGAAACTACATTGAACTCTATTAGAACTTGTGACACCTAAATCGTAAAATCGTTAAGACTTGTAGAGCAAAGATATCCGCTTCCAATGTCTTTAGTCCCAATTACAAGTTAATCATCGTCCCCACATAGATCTGATGGTGTTATAAGCTGAGAATTGTGACACAGTGCATTGTGACACAGTAACATTGCAGAAAGATAGCAAAAGATAGTTTTTCAGCAAAATTATTTCGTAAATTTCAAAAAATTATTGAGGGTATAGAATTTTGTGAGAGTGAAAAAATCAAAGAGACACTGTGACATGGAAATAGACAAGGGTGGTAGGCCCGCATTAGCATATATATTTTTATAATTGTTACGATGAGTAACCGCTAAATGCGCCTTTACTTTCCTAAGCAGTAGTAGTAGTAATGCAATAGTATTAATGTTATTCACAATGGACACACCAATTTGTGATGGCCAAATTGACGTGAGTGTGGGGACTGGATTCTTACATAGATAAACTTACACAGAATACTTATTGCGCTCAGCAAATAGCCTCACTTCCTCTTTCGCCTCCGCAATTATCAGCTTTGAATTTCATGTCAATCACTTCTTATTGTTAATTGTCGATGACTGTTATAATGTTTCATTATTATCATTATTATCACTATTATTGTTTTTATTATTATTGTCATTATTATTATTATTATTATTATTATTATTATTCATTATTATTATTATTATTATTATTATTATTATTATTATTATTATTATTATTATTATTATTATTATTATTATTATTATTATTATTATTATTATTAATTATTAATTACTATTACTGTTACTGTGTTACTGTTACTATTGTTATTAATGATATTTCACATAATGCCACGTCTAAACAAAAACCGATAAGAGCTCACCTGTCGTAGCTATGTTTTTTTGTTCCGGAAGAGGAAATTTACGTTCTACAGCATTTTGAAAGGCAAGGATAAATTCATCCGCTAAGCTAACGTCCTTGAATTTGGCCACAAAGCATTCATTTACCCCTTCTTTCTCCTCCGAGTAATCCTGAAATAAGCTTACCTTAAGGATATGATATTTAAAAAGCTTCGATTGTATTTTATAAACATTCATTAACAAAGGCTAAAGCACAGCAGTATATCGACACGTATCAACAAACAGATGAACAGGAAACAAATATGGCGCTAATTACCAACTGATAAAGATAAAGATCATAAAACTATAATTACCCTACACATCCACATACATGCATTGTCGGTGTTCGGCTTCTTCTTAATATTTGAATTATCCGTTATAGGTGTATTGGCGCAAACTTTGAACACTTGATCTCGCCGCATAACAATGCGGCATCGTTTTGTTTCCGGATTGAAGAGAATCTATTTCAGAAAAAAAAACTTTCATACTATTATAATTGTCCTGTGCATTCACCACATGCATTATTGATGTTGGTTTTTTCGTAATATTTGAGTGATCTACTATAGATTAAGGTACCCATTATACTACTATTGTTGGATCATTTCCGATTATCACTAGTTTTTCCCTTCCACTTCATGAATCCACATCAAGCAATTGCATTCTATCATGCAATATAGAAAAATTAAGGGCAATTTCCGGACTCCTAGTTATATATTACTAATAAAATCTTCCCCTAACCTGTACTCTTTTTTGTAAGTACCCACACAATTGAAAAACTCATTTTATCATGATCTAACAACGGAATGAACCTTGATATCACCGACACCGCGTTCTTTGTATTCTTTCGTCTCAGCTACATAACGATACAGTTTCGATCGAGCTTTGAACATTACCTGAAAACACAATCTATTCATATTTGTAAAAATTTTGAATCAAGTGGATTGTGGTATCCAACTGTGCCGAATAAGATATAAATGAATTAAGCTGAAAAGTAAATGAATAAAAATAAAATTTAGCAAATAAACAGAGAAAATTCACCTGTTCACCTTCCTCACCAGTTTTCACTTCTATAAGCGACGGCAAAGGAACCACAGGTTCGTAATGTGCATTCGGCTCAAACTCTTCGGCATCATCTGAATTATCTTCTGTTCCTTCTTCATTCTTCTCTTTGGGTCCAGATTTCTGCTTAGTGTTTGAGGAAAAGATCTGAAATACCATTCGGTGCAGAATACTACATAAGTGCATTTGAAAGCATTTCTTATTTGCTGTTCTACTTCGCGAGTGAAAATGATAAATGCAACTAGCGCAAGTCGCTATTATCCTTTACGTTCTTCTAGTTTTTAATGTAAAGATATTTTTTAAGATGCTAAAATTATATTCAGAAGTGGTATACTTTCAGGAAAACTTACGGAATTCATCGATGAATCAAATTTGCCACCTCCAAATGGTGTGATGACTTTATTTCCTTCAGCAGGCTTTGATGGTGTTTCAGATTTTGCTTTTGCTGCTAACGCAGCGAATCCACCACTGGAAGAAGACTTCCCAAAAACAGAGCCACCAGCTGAAACTATCTTCGGATGGCACTGTATGGACATCCAGCAGTAAACTATTAGTAGTCGAACAAGCATTATGTTCCAGTAACCTTGGGACTAACAATTTAATGTTTTGCAGCTCATGTTAACATCAAGTTTGGATTATAGTAATAACGCTGAGAGGGAAGCAGTGCCAAATAAGGAAAGAGAAAAGTAAAAAGAGTTGCATTTCAGCAGAAAAAAAATTAGAAACATCTCGAATTAAAATATTCGAAATTTCAAAATTTGCTGAAAGTAGATTGAAAAATACTTACTAAACGCAGAACCTCCAAACAATGATGATTTCGTATTCACAGCACTACTATCTGTTGCTAAAATATCATATGTTATAATATATCATCATTGATCAGTAAAAATGAAAACTTAATGTGAATGCAACAACCGCTTCCAGAGCAAACAAAAACTTTAAAATGCTTATAAGTTCACGATTTAATCAGCAGATGAATAGTATGCAAATAAGAATTTCAAAAAGTCCTACTAACTTTCTGCCGAGGTCGACGTGGTAGTAGAAGTTAATTTCGTCCCAAAAGACGGCGGACCACCGAATGCGGTAGAGTTGGATGGAGTAAACTTAAAACTGAAATTAGGCACAGCTGGAGTTACTGAAGCATTTGTCGTTGTAGTAGTCGCAGTCGTAACCGACTGGAAAACCGAGCTTGGAGTTGTAGCTGTGGTTGTTGTCATAGCTCGAGAAACAAAGCTATTAAACAGCGGTTTTGCAACCGTTGTAGTAACATTTGCAGATGCAGTCGTAGTTGTCGCTGCCTTGAAACTGAACGTTGGGAGCGGCGCGCTATAAAACAATTATCAAATGAATATTCAGAAATTTAAAAGACATGGAACAGATTATTGAATAAGGAGGGAAATAAGCAATCAGCAAATACCTGCTAAATACCGCAGTTGTTGTCGTAGTGACGTTTGCAGGAGAGCTATCACTGCGAAAACCAAATGTAATTCCACTGCTACCCTTAATTGGTGCAACCGTTGATGTTGGCTTGCTGAAATATATTATATTGGAAGAGCGATTTCTAGCAATAAACCAATGAATAAATTGTTTTCGGAAGAAACTATAGAGAATACAATCCAAAAACCAGATGCCTTGAGAAAATTGAAGAAGCTGGAGCTGCAGAATCACTTCCACCATCCTTAGCTGTGCCACAACATATACAGACAGTTGCATTTATTGAATTCGATATGTAGCAAGCGCTGCATGACCAACTAAAAATCAAGAAAATATAAGATTGTAACTTCTTAAAGATTATAACGTGAAAAAATATAACCCACAAATACTTTTATTTTTTTAAATTATACATTAGAAGATAATCAAGGCAAAACTGTAAGACTACCTTCCTGCTGGCGGTTTGAACGCGTCACCAAAGCCTTTTATACCATCACTCTTTCCCCCTTCCAGCTCTTTTTCCTTTTCTTTGTCAGTTGATGCTGCATTAACTGTTTTTCCTAAGATATTCGAATTTGATTCAAAATAAGCATCCATCAAAAGTTTTTTCTTTTTTAAATGTTCCCTGAAATACCGATGCACATTTCCGCATAAATATGAAAAAACCAACTAAAATGATAAAATTACCTCTATTGTCTGCCGAAGAGGCTGCATCTCGAGCAGCATTGAATACAGCTCCAAAATTTTTTGCAATTTCAGCCGTTTTAAAACGAGCAGCAAATTTTTCCATCTTCTCTTCTTCCGCGAAATCTTGTGCAAGCCAAACAAATGCTCGATCAGATTTTTGCAATGGTGTCAAATTCATCGTCGATTGAATCGTATGATTGGCACAAACCTGAATTATAACGCGATCAAATGGTAATAAAACTCACTAGACATAATACAACTGAAGCCAAATTCGTTCAAAGTTAACAAAGAGATGCATGCCATAAAATTGACATCTGTGGAATTGAGAAAAGCTAGGAATAAAAATGGTATGGATAATGGAAGTCACCTTGTGAACTTGATCACGGCGCATAACTATACGACATATCTTTGTCTTTGGATTTTCTAAAATCTTTAACATTCCGATGCCTCGTTCCTTGTATTCATTGTCAACAAATCGGAATAATCGACATCGTTCGGCAAATTTAACCTACAAAACAAGGTTTCACCAAAATCGCAGTGACATTTGCATCAAAGGCTTCAATGCCTTGTTACAAAGAATGACAACGTAATATTCTGTCTCGTCTAAGCCCATCAGAAGTAGCGCTTCGCTATCCATCGAATTCTACTCTACTTTTCTAGTTTTTTTTTTTTTTTTATGCCGAATAAGCGATATGAATAGAGAAAGCTCATGCTTATTCTGTAAGATACAATTACCAAAAACAGAACTTACCACTTCATTTTCCTCGCCCGTTGATAGCTCAACAAGTTCCGGCAGTGGAACAACAGGTTCAAAATGAACGGATGGCTCGAAATGTTCTGGAGCTTCGTCATCATCGCCTATAAGAAGTTTTCCTACTTTAGAATCTTTCTTCGCTTTCTTCCAAGGAAACAGTTGTTAAAAAAAACATTAAAATATCGAAAATTGTGAAAAAATTCCACATCAGAAAAGTTCGGACTCGGAAAACACGTTTTCAAAGACCTCAAATCACTAATTTTACCTGTTAATTCATTCTTTCCTGAAGCTTCACTACCGATATTTTTCGGTGTTACCAAGCTGTTCCCAGAATCATCTTTTTTTCCTGCTCCCATCTGGGTACTTTTCGGTGTAGAAGAAAATAAATTTGTAAATGTGCTCGAAGGAGTACTGTTAGTCGTCGTTCCTGTAGGAAATGGTTTAGCCAAAAGCGAAGCGGCTGTAACCGTAGCGGCTGCCGTTGTTACAACTTCTTCTGAAATTCTAGGAATATGAATGAATTAAATACATAAGAATAACACAAACAACTTATTTGGTAAGAAATAGCAATATACATGTGGACATAACATAAATAGTAAATGCATAAATTTACGTTTCACAGGAGCTCCAAACGTGAATGGCGTGTCTGCTTTCACCTGACTTCCAAAAATTGCTTGTGATTGCACCTGCTGCGACGGTATCGCTTTAGACGCAACTATCGGAGTTGCAGCCGAAGGTGGCTTTGTCATAGCAATATTAGTTGACGTGTCTGACACAACAATAATATTAGTTATAGAATAAAAAGAAAGTGCACGAAATATTTTGCGAGCAAAAAAAATTGTTATTTCGATCGTTTAAATTCTAATCAACGTATAAATGAAAATGGAAAGCTCACTAGATGATACTCTAAGCATTTTTCCATATACGGTATAAATGCTAGGAAAACTATAGTGTTGAGTGATATTATTAAATCATCAAACTGATAGTCAAATTTACATACGCTTTTAGAAAAAGCATCGTCACTACTAATTATGCGGAATAAATTGGCTGGATGGAGAGATAACAAAAATCAGAAAAGCTGGTAAATAACTGATTTCTCAAGGTCACGAGCATCCACTATATCAGGTGAGTTTAAAACTGAGTGATCTGATAGCCAAGCAGGTAAATAACAACAAATGAGACCAGAAATCACAAAATATAGAGTTCTAATTTGCAAAAATGAAGGTAGTTTGTCGACAAATCATACAGAAAAAGTGATATTAAATGGTATGTATATATGTTTTAAAATGAAGAGATATTTGGAAGATAACACCTGTTACAGTCGATGAAGTAATTGAGGTCTGCGAAATAGGCTGTTGTTGCAAATGAGCTGCCACTGCATTTGGAAACAGGGTTGTTTGCTGGATTGGAATAGGTACGCCGGTACAAAATCTAAATAAAGATCAAAGCTAAAGTATTTTCTCTACAAGATAGGTAGTTCCAATTGTTGCACTCCGTAGGGATATTGGAGAAAAAAGTGGTTTTAAAATATTGTAAGTGTGTGCGTTCTGTATAATATCCTTTAATACTTTCATGAGAGACATTGCAATAATATTCGTGCAAACAGCATGTATTGCAAATTTACATTTTCACAGATCCGACACTTCTTTTAATCTCAACCAAAAGAAACAGCTAAATTATAAATAACTGCTGATAGAGGTGAAGCCCAGCTACTTAATTTCCATTATTCACTTCTTCCTTTGCAAAAAACACACACAAGCACACACACAAACAGCTTTTTCCTTCCCCTAAAGAATTTCCACTGCCTTTCACTTTCGTTCTTCATTCTAATCAAAAAGAGAAAATCTCATACCCAGCTGAAGCAACAGGTATTTGAGGATGACTGAATGCATTAGGAACTATTGTTGTCTGTGGTGATCCATACATTGAAGCCTGTAAATTTTCTAACTTGTACATATTCCGACATTCATTGTGCATTTTCTAATAAACGAAAAAAAAGACGGAGAAATCAATTTAAATCTTTAATATGGAGGAGTCGAAATGACGAAATGGACAGCAATTAAGCTACCTGAGAAAATCGAAATGCTGTCTTCCCTTGACTAACTAAATTAGCCGTATGCAATTGAATCAGAATGGTCAAAGGTCTATTAGAAAACGAATATAATGAAACAACTTCGGAAATTTTTAAATTAACTGCACGGCAGAATCAGAAGACTCTGTCGCTATGCAATTAATTCATATTATTTAAAAAAAAGAAAAAGGGAAAAACAAAAAACAAATAAAACGAAATCAAGGATTGAAGGATTCATACCATAGTGCGTTGTTGCTGTGCAGCAAACTGCAGTTGTTGTTCAAGAATATGATTAGCAAATTGCTGAGATATAACTGGTTGTTGGGTGGGATCCGCTGATGGAGTTACACCAAAAAATGAGCGGGGTGAAGCAGCTCGTGTAAATGTTGCTTGGGGTGACGCATAATTAAGGGCCGATACGGATGTTGCCATAGCTAAAAATGTAAAAATTTGTAAGAGAGTGTGCACACTTCGAAAATAGTTAACACGAAACACATAAAGGTCTAAAAATTCCCTTATATAAAGCCAGCAACAACTATAAAAACATCACAAAACCGAAGATGTTCAACAGCCCTGAAGAAGATTTTGTTAAGGTCAGGAGGGACAAAGTATAACGGCTTGGCACAATATCATAGCATCACTATGATTACACCACTGTGAAATAGACGCTGGAAACTCTCTACTCCATCTCCACAAAACTTCAATCAGATACATAATCTTATAAGGGGTCAACTCACAGTCTACTTTTTTTTTAAACCTGCGAAGGCTCAATGGTATTTTATGATACGAAAAGGAAAAATGCGCATCACTGCACTGCTGACTATCATCCTGATACCAACTGAAATAGCACAAAGACTGTTGCAATTAATGTATTGAAAAAACTGCCTGGACGAAGATCTGGGCGTTGCGAGTTCCCATGCGGATCTCCGGTACTTGATACTCTCAGCATAGCAACCATATTCATCAGACGATCAATCTCTTCTCTTTGACGCTAAGAAAATTTTTGTTGTAATTCTGAATTTGAGTCCATAAAAATCCTACATTTATCTCCAGCTCAACAAAACTAGAAGTTCCGTGTTCAAATATACGGAATACCAATATGTTATTAAGATAGTGAAAAATTGGTAACAAGATATATCCTGATACCTTATCCAAAATATCAATGAAACGTTCATTTGCCTGAGCTTGACCGCGTCGTAATTCTTCCAGAATCATCTTTTGTATAGCCTATAATAACACTGGTGTGATTCTCTTCAGAAAGTTCACTCATTTAGTCGAAGTTTTATCTATCTAGATCTCAATAATCACCTCTCCCTAAAATGATTTCGAAACTTGAGCACCTGTACAAAGTTCACGTTCGTTGCTGAAACTTGTGATGATTTAAACGCAAAGTCTACAAAGTTGTTGCATATAAAAAAACGATCCCATCAGGAATCACCCTCAACTACCCGAAAAATCAATTAGAATAATATTTGGAATAAAACCCGAAACCGCTGTAACACCAATTAAATGATTGAAATAGTAATGAAATAGTAATGAAATAGAAAATACTAATCAAATTAACCAAATCAACCAGACACAAATATTATAGGCTTTGCTATTCAGCTGCCATCTGCCACATCTTGTTTTAAAAAATCCACTTCACCTCAACAGCATTTAAACGACGAAGAATATCACTCTGAATTCGTGCTGTATTCAAAATAGCCTGTACAACGACAGTATCTTCATCAATCTCGACTTCATTACCATTTCCATTACCACCACCAGCAGCACCAACACCAACACCAGCAGCAGCAGCGGCAGCAGCAGCGTGACTATCTCTCATATTTGCACAGCGGTGATAAACAAATTTCTGCCAAAAATTATTAAAAGTTCCTCTCCAATTTTCCAGAAAAAATCCAAGAAATGAAAAGAATTCACACAGGAAACTTATCAGCCTTGTACCAAATTGCTGACTCTTGTTATGCTTAAAACCTGACAATAAGAAATCAAAAAGTTTAAATCCGGGTAAGAAATGAAAACAAAATCTGAGTTGTTGAAGGCTTCTACCATCACAATCTCTCGCAACTTTAATTAGCTGGGAAAAGTCAGCAATTCTGCTAGTGGAAGTGATATTTCAAAAAACAAGGAAAACTGCTAAATTAAGCTCCAAGCATACACTCAAAATAAGGTCTTCCGGGAAACAACCCATTTATATCATTTAATTTCTTAAAACCAATAAGAATAAACCTGGTTAACTCTCATAACCTACATACTAAACGATAACTTCTACCGCACTATTATGCTACAATTAATGCACCTTTTCGCGACCTTTGGACCATGCAACAACTTCTGTTATGTAACTGTCTCAGATATCACACTGTAACCAACCAACATCTAATCAAATCTTATTTTCCCATCCCTTTTCTCCTGCAATCCTCCTTTTTTCTACGACATTCCTAAAACCTTCCAATAAACTTCTCCTTTTTTGAACATCTCTTAAACCCGCCTTCCATAGCTCTCAGATCCTTACCCCCCCCCCCGTAAGCTTCACAACCTTAGAAAGTCCCGGTAACGACCGCATCCCTCACCAATAAGCTTACACAATATCTAACATTGCTTAAACTTCTCCTTTTATGTCTACGAACACCTTGATGGCCCGTTAATTTGTGACAGGTCTCAGCGAATGAGTTTCATACCGCAACACTTTGCTATTGTAGATAATCGTCCCAAGCTTGGCACATTAACGGTGCTTGGCTCAAATTGATATGAGGATAAAGTTTTACGGGCTTTAAAAATGGAATCAACAAAACTGGATGTAAAATATAAATATAAACTAGGATTGAATTATTATTACAGCTGTGATATTATTACGGCATTATGTCACAATTGATTACGATATTTTATCACAGTTGTGATAACCTTGCCACTGTTAATTGCGATACATTATCTGGATATCACATACGATGTCTTAACGCAGTTGATTACGATATCCTATTACTACTGATTACGATATCTTGTCATAGCTGTGCTTACCGTGCCACAGTTGATGACGATATCTTATCATAATTTTGAACTATAAGGCTTTGCAAATCCTCGAGATGTGATGTTTTTCCGGCAGATCACGTAAACTGACTGAGTCGTAATATAATTGAAGAAATAAGAAAAAAATATTCAAATATTCAATGATTACTTCGTACTTTTATTTTCATATTCTTGATTCAAGTTAAAAATATATCATTTCAGATTCTTAATTCAAGTTAGAGCTATACCATTCCAGATTCTGCGTTCAAATTGGAATTATACCATTCCAGATTCTTGATTCGAATTGGAATTACACCATTTCCGATCTTGGATTTATTTGTTTCGAATATATTGTTCCAACATATGCAAATGACATTTATGGATGAAAATTATCTTCTTGAAATTTATAATTTTTACGAACTTTTTAATTGTGAATAAGAAAATTCGATTCCGAAACTTTTAATTCATTCATATTTCATCAGGAACAATAATTAGATTCTCCGAAATTTAACCTGAATCTGAATTATTACTTTTCTGTCAAGTACAAAGAAAAAAATCTTCAGTAACGGAATAATTGAATTCGATTGATAATATGCAGTAGAACAAATCTGTACTCTTTGCAAAAGATATATTCTTTTAAGTTACTTTAAAATGTACAGATATTTACTTTACTTCGATAAAATTTTTATTTCATTTAAATGAATTTTTTTCTAATTTAATGATTTATTTTATCATTTCCGTCTGTTTTTTATATATATATATTTTTTCTTATTTCTTTTTTTCATAAATTTTAAAATTTTGCTTCCTCAGACTAACGAATTGGTTGCCAATTATTTCAAATCAAATATATTGTCGGCAATTAATTAGAATGGAATGAATGGATGATTTATTTGTCAATACTAATTGTAAAATTGGCAACGATCAAATGAATCGATCAATTATTATTCAGTTTTGATTATTTGAAATATTTGATCGCAAAAAAAATGCGTTACTTACTTTTTTGCTTCATCTTTTGTTTCTTTTTTTTATAGGTTTTAATATTTTGCTCTCTCTTCCTCTCTTTCTTTCTCTCTTATTTCTCTCTCTCTTTGCCCCTTTTCCTCTTAATTAGTAACAAATTAATAAATCATTTCAAAACTTGGTATCTCAAGTAAGAAGTGTACTTAAAACCAAATAACTAATTAATAAATGATGAGAATATTGTTAACTTATATTTAACAAATCATCTACATTATATTTTGTTATGAGAGAGAGAAAGAGAGAGAGAGAGAGAGGAGGGAGAAGGAGGAGAAAGAGAAGTGTTACGAGAAAAAAACAATACTAAATAGGGTTGGGAAAAAATTAATGCAATTTTCCAGAAAAAAAAGGTAAAAAAGTGCGTGAATTCTTTTTTCATCGCCCAAAATTTCGTTATTTTTGAAATATCAAATCAAGTTAGGATGAAGTATAAAGGGTAGAAGGTAAAATAAGAAGTGTATGGTATAACAATGATTATAGTAATAATAAAGACATCAGAGATTATAATGAGGATTGGGTAGAAAAGACCGCGGAATGAAGAATTAGGAAGCGGGAGCATAGGAAAACTGAATGTTAATTATTAATTTATTGATTTTCGTTTTTTTTTGTTCGTATCATACAGAAAACAGGTATGTTTTGTTTTTAAATTTTTTTTCTTTTTTTTATTCTTCTTTTCCTTTCCTTTTTTTTATTATGTCATTTTTGCGCATCCCTTCTAATTAATGAAAAACACTTTTTCCAAAACAAAAAAAAAATTCCTTTTTTCTTTTTGTTCCTTTATCTTCGCATATTTCAATTAAATATATTAACAAAAAGTTTTCCGCTTTTTCGATTTATTAATTCCAAATATTTACCAAATTTGAATTCAATACTGTATAATTAAATCGATACGATTTCTTTTCATTGCTTAAGTTTTAACTTCGAGTAATTTTAAGCTAGATTTTTAAGATGTAATGGGATGAGGATTTTCCCTAATTTTGTCCAATTTTAGCAATTAAATTAAAAATTTCTTTGATCGACAAAAGAATTTTCGCTTCAATTAGTTTCTTTTTCTTTTCTTTTCGATCTTATATTTGCTAAATTTAGTCTCTTTCAAGCAATTAAATTTAGAGGTTTGAAATTTCATGATGTATGTGCTGCAATTTTTCATAAATTTAGTAATTAAGTTAGAATTTTGATCAATAAAATAGATATCTTTGAGGTTAAATTTTCAAATTAATGAAATACTTGCTAAATTAAGCTTTTCGAGATTTAATGATTCAAATATTTTAATTTTCCTCAGTTTTAGTAATTAAGAGAATTTTGATCCATAAAGCAGACATTTCTGAATTATCTTCAGTTAAATCTTTTGCTTTTGCTTTTTTAAATTTTTTATTACGGGTAAGAATTGAATAATAATGAAATACTTACGCTTAAAAGAAAATACTTTAACCACATTATACATTAAAAGAGATGAAATAAACTTGACCGAAACTTTTGAAAATATTCGAAATTATCACTATTCCACTTCATTATCATAACTCATCCTTATCATTATCATATTTTAGGTTAATTTGGTCAATGAAAAATTGAGGACTTGCGAAAAGAAATGGCTTTCAAAATTGACGATGAACTGATCAATATGATCGGTGATTTTGCAAATATGAATCGTTCACCGGATTTCAAAGTAAAAACCACTGAAAATCAACAAAAAATAGCGAGAACACGAATTGGACGCCAACATTCACTCAATTTAGCTGTTGGCGTTTCGGTAAGTTATCAAACTTATTTTAGCTCAATTTATTGACTAGTTTTTTTTTCCTTTCGTAGTATATTGAAGGATACAAATTATCGATTGACTGATTGGATAAAAAGAACAATTTTAACCTTTTTGTGATTTTTTTCTTTTTTCTTTCCTTGCCATTTATTTATTTGCTAAAAAATATATACATTTTGCGAATTTAATGGGTTTTTTCCTCATCATTCATTCTAAAAGTTTTGTTATATATATATATATATATATATATATATAA
>NW_018108198.1:484434-492886 GCF_000183805.2 Loa loa
TATACTATTCTATTACTTAAAGTTTAGTTATATATATATATATATATATATATATATATAAAGTGTTGATTGATAAATGAAGCACTTTAGAAAAAATTGAAAAATTTTTTCGTTTAAAGAGAAAACGAAAAACAAGTTTTTTTCTCCGTAACAAAAAAGTGTTATTTTGGGATAAGAACAAAAAAAAGAATTGTTTCTCTGACGACCTTTTTTTCTTCTTTTTTTTTTACTCAAACATATTGTACTAATCAATAAAACGATAAACCGATAATGGATTTAGAAAAGTTCAATCTGTTAGAAATATTTATTTTTTTAACTTTCATATGGTTCATCATTTTAATTTTCCTCAATTTCAGCAATTAAGTTAGAATTTACTATTCAGTAATAATTTTTCGTTTTTTTTTTGATTTAAACCTTTAAAAGTTATTACAATATAATAGTTATATTTATAAATATTATCAAACAAGAATTTTTTTTCTTTTCTAGCCTTAATATTGTTGTAACAACAAAGAAAAAAATATTTACATAAAATTGTTTTTCAAAAAAAAGGATATTTAATAAGTAAAGTTGAAGGGACTTTATTGATAAATTGCAATAAAATTAAAGACAACTTATAAGTTAAGTAATAAAGTTTGCGTGTCACTAAATATTAAATCTTTTCGCAAAATTCATTGGAAATATATTAAAATGGAATTAGCTATTATTTCAGGATGAAATACCACCTTTCAGTGAAGTAAATACTGCAACACGACGACAATCAACCGGTAAATTACTTCATCCAACTCATTTAATTAATAAACATAACTTCCCAGCTCCAACCCATATGAAGGAAGATAATGAACAAATACGAAAAAGGCATGGAAAAGCTGGAAATTATTCGTTATTAAAAGATACAAATATCGGGAATGAAGAATCGGATCTTGAAGAATTAGCAGAGGAAGAAATAGATTTGCTAGCATCAAGAACCAATAATGAAACAGGATCCGTAAAAAACTATAAAGAAGCATTAATGAATGATAATGATGGTGATGATAACGATAATGATAATACATCTACAAATTCAACAATATTATCACCACTATCGCTTCATACTAAAATCATTAATAATATGGGCCATCGAGGATCTATTATCCTCATTGATGATAATGATGATGATAATAATAATGCTGGTCATGATAGGCCATAAAAAGCCACATAATTGTAAAATTCTATCCGTAATTGATTTACCAATTATGGATAAAATTTTAGAACTAATGCTATCAACAATCGCACTTACCAATAATTCGTTGGTATGAAAATCGATAATATCGATAATAGATCGATAATAGATACCAGAGGGTAGGGTTAAATTAGTATGATCAATACGAGCTTTTTATAGTAATCACATGATTAATGAATTTCATCTGCTAATTCCGTCTTCATTGTGCCATTCATTATTTTGTGTAAATAGTTGTACATCAAAATGCAGAACTAAACATGAGATTTCGTTGTTGTACAAATGATTAGCATTCGAATGGCTACGAATTACTTCTTGATCAGGATTAAATTAGTACTAATTTGCAAAAATATCCAATTTATCAAAGGAAGGAAAAGAACGCAAAACTATTGTAAGTGATAAGTTATTGTACTTCATGAAATTGATAGTAGTTGTAATTAATCCCAAATTTGGATTAACGTTCGATTTCAAATAATTAAAACTGTCAAATTTGCTTTTGAACATTCCAAATCCAGATTTTTGTAAAGGAAAGAAATAACAAAATATATTCACCAAATACCATAATATTCATATTATTAAAGTAATAATTTTATGCTTTGTTATCATGATAATCATCAAGTCCAACAATCACAAACGTATAAGACACTTCTAGTCTAATCCCTTTGCTTAAATACTTCCCCAATCTAATGTTAGCATTTATATTTCATGAAATGAAACTGTAGTAGAATATCATCCATTATTGTGATTAATCCTATAGGAAGAAGGTAAAATACGGTGGTATTTTGTAACTGTTGAATGAAACGATGATATAGATGAAATACACATTATTGCTGAATTGTTTTATTATTTATCAAGCTTCATATGACATTACCATGAAACAAGCAAGAGAAACAAGAGAGAAAGGCAGAAGCTCGCAAAACAACAGTGGCAATTGTTTGTTTGATGATTACTATGATAAAGAATATGTGATCATTCCGTACAAAATAAGAATTCTTTGATCTTCTGAAGAGCCAAATTAAGATCACAAGCTATTATCGAATATGCATAATACCAATTTTATTGCAAAAATCTTAGCACAACCAAAATTAGCAATCTTCAAGCTGTTTGCACGACATTTAATGCATAAGACAAAAGAAAGTTTTAGGAAATAACCAATGCTTTCAAGCCATATACAATCACTGCCGTTCTCGTCACGAATTTCCCGAAGGAGAGATCAGTTGAGGAACAGTTGAAGCAACTGCTGTTTACACGTAAAGTATTTCGAAGTTGTACAAGAGAATCGTATATCTAGCAGCGTGATGCGATAAGCTGCATGTTATGTTGAATAAGCATAGTTGGTAGCTTTATGATTACTGGAAAATCGAAATCAGCATCTTAGCAACGAGATAAAACAAAGGATTTTCATTCTATTTATGCCGCTTCCTTGACCTTTAAACATTCTTCTGTACCACTCTTAATTTGTTCTGCAGCAGCAATATACTGTGGTGTATCCTTTAATGTCGCTTCATGCTCACTAATTACCTGAAATACAAGATAGCCATTTGCATAAAATGTAAGAAATAATCTAAACATGAAAAGAGAAAAATTCGCCAAAATTTTCAAGACACTCAAAATGTCTAATTGTATATCTTACTTTCATGAGTTGTATTCTTCTAATCTCATTATTGCGGTACCCGTTATTAAGGAAGTGGAAAAAAGAGACTACTCCATCACTAGTGCAAAACATATATCATATCATCATGTAGTGAAAAAAAAAAATCCTGCACCCCATCATTACAAAAGTGTAAATAACAGATAGTTTTAGAAAAACTACGATAATCCATAATCAATTTTTCTTCTCGCTGCCAGTATCCATTAACTGTTAATTGACAGCAAAATTGAGAATCTCTATCTAGTTTTCAAGTAGCTACAGCTCTTCCATACAATATCCAGCAACAAGGGACGGAAAGAAAACAAAAGGCCATGTCTTTTTTTTTTGTAATAGAAAATTTAACTTAACCTTTTTCAAATTTTCAATCGAATTCATCAATCGTCGAGCACATTCCGGTATCATTTGCTTCGTTTCCTGGACAAAAAATGTTTGACCTTAAAGCTTCTTTCCTCATAAAATTTTTTCTTCCAATGTAACCATGGCTACGTGCTTATAATCGAACTTTAATATTTATAACAAATTTGAAACAGTCCCAGAATATTACCTGAAGCAATTCTATCTGTTTCTTAATGACATGTTCATCAGCATCATCACCACCTTGCATCGTTTGCAGTTTGTTCATTAACTTCTCCTCTTCTTTCTCATAATAACATAATTCCTTTACCAACCGTTTCACAACACCCGTTTTAATTGAAATATCTCGTAAAAGTAGAGGATCTGTCATTATTCTGCAAAAATTAATTTTTCAAAATCGATATAGTTCCCAAGTGATCAATATGATATACTTGAACATTTTTCGTAACGATTACTGTTTTGTGCATTTATGGATCATATTTATTTATTTACCACTGGCGGAATACTCATCTTAATCACTTCATTTTATCTTACTAACTTATTACCGATAATCAGTTAGTTCGTCAGTCAACTCATCACTTAATCATATTATAAATCGACTTAGCAGTTATTCCATTTTTCAATATTACTTTTATTTTGTCCTACTAACCTATGGAATTAATTGCCAGATCATTTAACAATCATTCTGCAAATCATATAACGAAATGAAATATCAATTTGTATGCTTTTCTCACAAATTTCCTGTAATACTAAAAATTATTACAGCAAGCAGGTATAGGTTTGCAAAAAAATAAATAAATAAATAAAATAGAATATAGCCATAACAAAAGAAATCTCAATGTAATATTTGAAGCATGAAAATACGAAATTATAAAAAAATTAACAAATTATGCTAGCAAAATAATACTTAAACTTATATGAAAGCGCTAATATTCAAAAATATTATATAATATTTCCGTAAGGTTTCGCAATACCGTGAAAATCCCCGTTCATTCCGCAAATAACTAAAAGTCTCCGGCAAACCCCCCCTTCCCCGCCCTATGATTTCCCTCGCGTTCAAATAAATTTATGCCGTATTGGGGTCCATATTTCATGTAAATAGCTGCGGCCCGTAAATCTCAGTACGAGCATGGATGAGTGGGACCGCAGAATGGTTAGTGGACGCTGAAAGATTTGATACTTGAGTGTTCGAGGGTTAGTTTGGACAGAGATCATTTTGATGGCATATAATTCTAAAGTTACTGCATTGTATAATATATAGCGTTGGAGAAAAATGCGAACTATTTTGCGTGATAACCAATTATTTAATAATTAAATTCTTAGTTAATTGACAATCCAAATATTTGTTCGCTCAATAAATTCAATGATTTGTTTGCTTAATAATTCAATTATTTAGCAAGCTTTCTGATACACCAATTATTTGCCTAATTGATAAGTTAATCGATTGCATAGTTACGCAGTAAATTTGGTGATTCATCTAATCATTTGATGAATAAATTATTTGGTGAAATGGTACAATTGACGAATTGGTAAAAATATTTTGTAATTAGTAAAAATACAGGATTGGTTGGATGGACTGTTGTTATTACTAAAAAATCAGTATGTAAAGAAGGAAGGAAGAGGAATTTGCAAAACGAAAGATGTTCGAAGCATATACACCCACGGAGATAGCTACAAGATTGGAGAAATCAGTTGATGTAGCATCGTTGGCTGCTCATGGTTAACATTATTTTATCTCTTGTTCACAAAAAAAATTTTTTCTTTGAGATGACCAAATGATAAACTTGAAAGATTAGGATGGAAGACTTGGAACAGGAAATTATTACCAATGTAAGATACTTTCCCGTATCACTTTGATTAGCTTTTCTTTTGTCTCTGAGATAACCAAATGACAAGCCCGAAAGATTAATATGCAAAAGAGATGGAACAAGAAATTATTAATATAAGATATTTCCCCTTATCTCTCTGATTATCGATTTGTAATTTAATTCCATTTAAATGTTACATTAAACACGACAGGTCATGCTGCCAAAGTTTATGTTGGAAGTAAGGCTGGTTATTTGCTGGCATTGGATGGAATCCGTGAAGGTCTGTTCATATTTCATTGTTTTTATAATATCACTTTTGAAACAGAAATTTTTTGGATCATTTACGTGATGTACAATGTAGTATTGTGTAATTCATATAAATACGGCAATCAATTTTCAACAAAAAAAAATAACCTTAGGATACTTTTTGAATCATTTTAGAATATTACTAGTCCATGATTACAGGTAAGCGTGGGTACGATCTATCGATATGTCGCTCATTCGAGAAGAAGGCAGTAAATGAATTGTGCTGTATCGAAAAGCATGATATACTGCTATGTTTAACTGATTCACAAATTGCTGCGCATGATCTTTTTGATCCATTTTCCTTGAAAGCACTTATTTCCGATGTTAGACCCATATCTGCTTTCTGTGCTGTTGTATCAGAGGTATAATCCTTTCTATCCACTGCGAATTATTTTTTCAAAATTATAACATTTGGTTGCAGTTATTACTTACTTGAATCTAAGAGATGTAATCAACTTTACTGAATTTCAAACAAATTCTAAGTAAATTAAATTTTAGTTTTACTTGAAGTGAGTAATTGAATAAATTAGATAAATAAATTTCAAGTAGATAAACTAATTAATTGACTTCACTTAAATAAATTTTGTTTGAACGCAAGTGGGTAATTGATATTTCGTACTCCTCAATAAATGTTTGAAAGATTTACAGGTAGATGGAATATTATATGTAGCTGTAAGTGCAAGGAAGAAAATATTTCTTTACAAGTGGCTTGTTGATGAATTTACTAAGATGCGTTTTGAAATGTCATTAGGTAATTTATTTTTCTTTGGTTTCTGGAACTTCAATTTAAAAAAAAAATAACTTGGCGTATATTTCCATTTACATGCTTAATTTCATTTTGCAGCTTTTTTTCCGGATTATGTGAATTATATGGTTTGGTGTGGTCCTATTATATCGCTAGCTGTGCAAAACGAATATTACTATATGACCGTCTTTCCGATCAGAGTATGGAATCAGTTGCAAGAATTTAAAGATTTTGAGAGAATGTTTATATTTAAGAATATGGATATGGGGGTTTATAATAAAAATTTAAGTAATTAGTCGGCCAAAGTTGAAATAGATGTTATGAAAAGCTTTTAGGAAGATGCAGTGAATGTGAAAAAATTATTTGATGTTGGTTCGAAAACAGAAAATCCAGTTATTGTTGGAATACCAGATTATAAACAGATTGCATATTGTCGTGATAATTTCTTGTTCTTTCAAGAATATTATGGAACGGTGAATCCCATATCAGAAATGAAATTCTCGGAAGCTCCTCTTAATATTGGTATGTTTATTTATTCTTTTGAAACATCATTTCCTAATCTACGGTACAGTTCCCTGCACTTACCTGTTTCTTTTTTTAAATCTTTTCGCGCAGTTTAATTTTATCAACGATGGAAAAGTACTCGAAGAGTAATGATAAGATAGTAGAGGTACTTGAATTTGAAATGATATTGAAACATTTCGTTTAAGCAGACATTTGCAGTATATGATGCCCCATATTTGTTGGCACTCTTAGGGAAAGGAAAAGTTGAGATACGTTCAGTGAGGCCAACGACACATATACAAACTATACAGCTTAATAAAGCGATGTACATATCCACTGGTTTGAGGTAGGTTATATACAACTTTGGTCACGTTTTAGAATAGTGATTTTTGATTAGGCATTTAATTAATTCCTTTATCTATCAGGTCTTTATTAATTTTTATGCATGTGTTCGGGAATTATAACTTAAATTTATTTTCTTATGGGTGTTATTAGATTTATTTGTAAAATGCGATGTTTTGCTACTGAAGACTTTTAGTCTTTCGTTACAGAGGGACGGTTTATGTGGGGAGTAGCAGCGATGTATGGCTTTTAGATTCTCGACCACAAATGAGAAGTAATGTGGAACGGTTGGTTAGCGAGAAGCAGTTCGAATTAGCTGTTCAGCTAGCGGTAATCCATTTTTCTCCCACATTCTTTAATATTTAGTGTCTGCTACTTTAAAATAATGCAGAGACGGGTTAAATTAGTTCTGTATTTTCAAAATGCTTCTCATGAGAACTTGTAAATTCTTCTAGGAGAAATGCGATGAAATAGGTTGTAAAGGTGTAATGGAAATCAAACGTAACGCAGCCTTCAACTTATTCTGTCAGCGAAGATTCGACGAATGGTTGGAAATTCATGCACAGATCAAAACTGGTCGGTTTCATGCTCACTTCTAAATTTTTATCAATATCTTTTGCCAAAACTGAGTAGACGAAATAGTTTGATACTGATGTTGTAAGCCAAGTTCATCTTAGAATTAGATACTGACTTTAACTTATACAGATGTGATGACTGTGATAGCGCATTTCCCACGACTACTGGATTCTAGTTATCAGGAATCACTGAAGTCTTTGCTTGATGGACAGCCACCGGATTTTCCTGAAAATGAATTTAGAAACGGGTTGCAGTCGCTGGCTCCATATCTTGCTTCTGTATGTTCACTCACAACTACTATTTCTGGATCTATGTTACTTATCTGTGCTACTTTTTATACAACATTTAGGTACGTATGGAACACGCGAAGGCAGTTACTGAACTTAAAAAACTTTATCATCTACATATGCGAGATGTTGATATCGTGGAACGGTTGAAAAATCATGAAAATGTTTTACAAGTGGTGGATACTACATTACTAAAGTGCTACCTTCAAGTCTGTTGTTACACCATACATATATTAAGCTTTTCTGCGTTCAAGATGAATGCTAAATTTAAAAATTAAGACGTTAAGAGCAATAGTTTTTTTTCTCTTGGGGAAATATTCCGATTGGTTCCTCAAACCATTGGTGGGAATTTAAAAACTTTGGCAAGGTTATTCTTGGGCTCTTGAATTAATTGAACAGTCCAATTTTATGTTAATTGTGCAGTGTTCCTTTTCTATTTTAATTTGGTCTTAGTTGGTCTTTATTATAGAAAATATGACTCATTTTGCTAGTGTAATGTGCAATAGAATTATTCTAACTGTAAGCAAGCTGACAGGATATTACCTGATGTAAATTGGCTTAAAAGTAAATGCTTGAGATTACCGATATTTTAATTGAAATGCAATAGTTCTATGCATAATTTCTATGTTAGGAGGTTGATATTTTGTCCGTAACGCATATTCT
>NW_018108198.1:493022-500448 GCF_000183805.2 Loa loa
TATATTATATATGTTATATATTATATTACATATATTAAGCTTTTCTGCGTTCAAGATGAATGCTAAATTTAAAAATTAAGACGTTAAGAGCAATAGTTTTTTTTTCTCTTGGGGAAATATTCCGATTGGTTCCTCAAACCATTGGTGGGAATTTAAAAACTTTGGCAAGGTTATTCTTGGGCTCTTGAATTAATTGAACAGTCCAATTTTATGTTAATTGTGCAGTGTTCCTTTTCTATTTTAATTTGGTCTTAGTTGGTCTTTATTATAGAAAATATGACTCATTTTGCTAGTGTAATGTGCAATAGAATTATTCTAACTGTAAGCAAGCTGACAGGATATTACCTGATGTAAATTGGCTTAAAAGTAAATGCTTGAGATTACCGATATTTTAATTGAAATGCAATAGTTCTATGCATAATTTCTATGTTAGGAGGTTGATATTTTGTCCGTAACGCATATTCTACTAAGTGACCAAACTTGCAAATTAAAGAAATAATATAGAAATTTCTGCAGACCAATGAAAGCTTGGTGGCCTTGCTATTACGTCTTCCAGACAATATGTGTATAGTGGCTGATTCAGAAAAAGTGTTGCTGGAACATGAGAAATATAATGAATTATACGTATTATACGAAAGAAAAGGCTTGCATCGTAAAGGTATGGTTTTTTTCCCCTGTTTTCAACTTTTTTTCGACCATCATAACAGTTATTAAGAAAACACAAGGCTGAACATCCAATATTCGTGACCTAATTGGTAACACTTACTGTAGTATTTTTGGCTGGTTATTCTTATACTAAATGTCTTGCTGGTTAATAGTAGAGAGGAAAGAAATCTCTTCCTTTTTATTCAAAACAGATGCAGAAGGAAACTATCATTCGATAGGATTTTAAATCTTTTGTAATTTCGGTCTCAGAAACCGGAAGAATTCGCGGAGTGATTTTGAAGACTTATTTAACAGTATATATAAGCGCTTTGTATATTACCATAAATGAAGAAACCATTTGACTAGTCTTTATGAAGTTGATAGTAGTGAGTAACCTGGATATAGCTATCTAGATTACGAATGAAAGTGCTTGATGCAAGCCGAGAGCCTGATGGATCTGGATTATGTAGGTAGTCATTTGCAGCCTTAACTCTGCTAATGGAACAAGCTCATATACATGGAAGTCCATTACGAGGCTGTAATATGACCGTTGAATATCTGCAGAAACTGGGAAACAAGCATCTGGATCTAATAATCGAGTTTGCCGTTTGGGTTTTTCAAGATAACCTCAGCTCTGGTCTTTCGGTATATGCCTTATCTTAAACATTTTCGAATAATTTGTTCGAAAATCAAAACTCGAATTCAAATTCTTTTGGGAAATTCAAATCACAAATAAAGTCTCTGGTTTCCTTATTCTTTTCCAAACTCTTATTGGAGAAATTTTTTTTTTGCATATTGCGGCAGTTTAGTTTGTTGTTTCTTTTTAGCTTTTCATCTAGCACTTTTCATTGAAGTCTCAGTTATGAAACGATTCAGTAATAGTTAAATATTAAATACAAACTCGTAAATGGTAAGAACTATAAAAGAGTTTGGGAAAAAAAAATTTCAATGCACTTAATTTCTCATTCTTAACCTTTTTTTACCTTCACATCCTGTTCTTTTTTCTTTTGTCTTTATTGCCGTTCATGTTTTTTCCTATTATTACATGCGAGAATTTTTCACTATCACAATAAATTAGCGTCTATTAATAGATATGGGCTAGATAACTGATACTTTTGATTGCTTTGGTAACATATGTTATACGTTTCAAAATAGTGTACAATACAGACTCTTAATTATTATTCACAGTTTTTTGATCAAGGTAACTCTGTTATGAATTAAAATTTCGTAACTTCATCTTCTTAGGTGAGTGGAATTCTGAAGAAGTTAAAAGAAGTTAAATTTAAACTTTGTTAAGCATGATGTGGTAAATTCCAGATCTTCACTTACGATAGTGCGGAAGTTCGTTCGCTGGATCGAGGACGAGTTTTAACATTTTTAACGCACGAATGTACTGCTGCAGTGGTTCCATATTTAGTTAGTTTTTCTGGACATGGTATTAAATTTTAGGATTATATATTAAATTTTAGGACTTCACAATGTTATTGGAATTTTTTAGTGGTCTAAACATTATGATGCAAAAATCTAAGCGTTTAGGAGCATGTTATCTATAAATGGAACGAAAATATGCCTAAGTTTCACGAAGCATTGGGCCAACATTACATTTCGAAGGTGAAACAGTTACAGCGGGATTATATCAGTATTCTTGGAGAAGGTAGTAAATTGTTTGATTTTACTGAGGCTGAGGCTGATGGAATTTATAACTTGAAGATTGGTTCTGAAAAAAAAGTCATCTTTTCATTTTACATGCTTCTTCATTGCGTAATCTTTACAAATTTGATGGAAGTTCCACAGGTTTTAGTTTTAATTCGAGCCTTTTATTTCCAGATGAGCATGTCGCACCAGCTGGAGAGGAAGAAGGTGAGCTTGGCGAATATAGATGCAAACTTCAGCATTTCTTGCAAACTTCTACTGCTTACAGTCCGGAAAAACTACTGGTTCAATTGCGCCATAATTGTAAGTCTTAATGTTGCAATTCCATTATTTATGTTGCGTTATCGATATTCGATTAGCCACTTGTTTATGTGTTTAGTTTTTGTAAGTATTTATTGGAATTAGTACGTTTACACTTGTTTCCTGTTATGAAGTAAATTCACGCTAACAGCCTTTAACAGAAGACTTATTAGGATATTATAATTATTAAAGGAAATACAGAAATAAGTATTTGCAGCGTTATATGAAGAGAGGGCATTGTTATTAGGGCGACTGGAAAAGCATCAGCAAGCATTAGCTATTTATACGCAAATTTTGAAGAATTACAATGCGGCTGAGAAATACTGCATGGATTGTTATGAACCAAAGGATCCGAAACGTTCCAAGGTAATTATCGTAAAATTTGAAAATTCAGTTTCCAGAAATATTTTAAAGGCATGAAAGATATTCATCAATCTAGCATTCTTCTTTCAATACATCACTACAAATGATTTTAACGTCTGATAACCAGTTAGCCCAGTAATCTTGTATACCGTTTTTTGAAAAGGATGTATCCATTGTCATTAATAAAGCTATTACAATGACTAATGAAGGTTCATGTCAAATTTTTTTAAGGTATTTTTGATTTTACTTCAAATGTACACAAATCCACCGGATACATCTATTGTTGGATTAATGCAAAGTGATCACTGTCTCGTTGTACCAAATCCAAATGAAGCAGTTCGACTGCTGCAAAACCACAGTGATATGTTTGATCCAGGTTGGTAAAATAAGCAGTTCTGTCGTCTGGATTTCTCGATTCAAAAAAATGTATCATTAATTGAAAACTGAGTGTGAACTCGTTCTTTACTTTGATTTCAATTCGTTATTTACAGTAGAGGCGGTAACCTCATTACCTCTTGATTACACATTGAAATGTGTATGGCCTGGTCTCGTTACTATTCTGCAAACGGCACATAACAAGAAAAATACCGTAAGTATATTCACTAAGTACCACTAGATGTTTTCATTGTATCCTTGTCAGGTTTTTTATTCTCATAATGAATCTATTGAGAATTTTGAATTGCTAACCTTTTTTAGCGATTTTTCTGGCTTCTCAGCGTAATTTAATTGGATTTTGAAGTAATTTCCATTTCTGATGTTACTTGGTTATAATGACGTGTGAATCCAACCTCCATGAAGTGAAATCTTTAATATGCATGAAAGTCTGAAGGCTATCTGTAGGTTTCTTCGTTTTAGATTCGTATCTACTGTAGCCTCGGGAAGTCGTTCCGGATGGCGAAAAACGAGAATTTCGTCTTCCTTTTTTTTTTTGGTTTGTAAATGTTTCAGTAAATGGCTGTGTTACTTTACGGCGAACTTCTTAGTATTTATCCCTTCCTTAAATCCTTATTTTCTCTTCTTTTTTACTTAAAGCAGGCAGCACTCATTACTACTTCATTTGGAAGATACAGCAATAAAAATGAATGACGGAATAATTCGTAGGAAATGGTTTTGATAGAATCAGCGGTGGGACACTTTAGATCCCTTATTGATATTGTTTATCACACATTTGCCAGGATGAATTATGAATCTGTAATGCTGGTGCAATAAATTATTTCTTGACAATATCAGGCGTATTTGTGGGAGAATAAATCAATACGTTTTGTTCTTACAGGCTATGATTCATAAAGCTGTGTGTGATGCAGCATTGAAACATGCACTGCAACGGAAAGCCGTATCACATTCTACAAAATTTGTTGTCGATTACGAAAGTGAATGCGCTGCATGTGGAAAAAAAATTGCTAGCAGGTTCTTTTTTCTTTCTATTTATTTCTGAATTAAACAAGCGTTTTTACCACTTTGAGATTCGGTGTACAGTTGTCGGTTTTAGTTAATTACTAGTTTTTATGCTTACTTTCATTCTTCAGAATTCTGTCGCCTATCGTTCAGTCATATTATATTAGCCATTTGCAGTATGAGGGTTTAACTATTGGATAATATTCATCTGTGATAGTTCCAACTTGTTAATTTGTTTAACTCTCTTTGTATTTTTCGTTATTATTGAATTAGCTTTTCCTCAATGATCTTAGAAAAATTATATAATCTATTTCACTTTAGGTTATGTTATTTTCATTAGAGTGAATTCATTGCCGATTGTTTCGAAATACTTTGTTTTGTATACTTTGTGTACTTTGTTTTGTATACCGACCCCAGTTTCTTGGTTTTTATGTTCTATGACAACTACTGTTTTTTAGAAATAGCTCTTATTATTTGATTATCAGCATGCTCTTTTGCAATTAAGCTATTAAGCTTATCACAACACAAGTTTTCATTGGGTTTTTTTTTTCAATTAATTTTAATTAGCTCATTTTGCTGCCATGTCTTTGCCATTAATACTTTGTTTTTCTTTCAGGATTTATTTAATAGAACAATAAGCTCAGTTTTTAAATTTTTTAGCGACATAATTTGCTTGTTTTCTATCTTAAGTAATCATTCCAGTGCTTTCGCCCGATATCCGAATGGCCGTCTGGAACATTTTTATTGCTATCAAAGGAAGGGAAAAAAGTAAAGAAGAAAATCTTTTTTTTTTTGTGATATTTATGAGCTGAGTAGTACGGGAAAATACCCTATAAAACGAATTATTTGTTTTACATTCCACTTGTTATGTGTTTAAGAAATTTATTCTTTTAGTTCCCAAAGGTAATCAAATCTTTTTATCACTTTTGTGGAGTCTTATCATTTCCTGTTATTTGAATGAGGGACTTTAGGAACATGTTTGATTGCTTTAGCAATCATAGATTTGGTTGGTCGGAAAGATAACATGGGAAAAAATTAGTCAGAATTTATTCGCAACAAATAAAAATAGAAAAAAAGGGGTGTTGATAGCGAATATAAAATTCAACGCAGGTAATTTCCACTCATTTATTACGAATTACTTTTAATTTCATCCTGATCACAGGAAAATAAATGAAAACATCATCAGGAAACGATAAACAATCATAATCACAACAAAATACAATTTAAATTCTCTGCGGCTTTTTTTTTCGGAAACACTACATGTTCGAATTAATTGCTGATAGTTTTAAAATTGTAGAAAAAAAATGATAGATAAATCATGCAATTCAGATAGAGTAGATTCTGAAAAAAAGTTGAATTAATAATAAATGGAACAAAACAGTTCCAACCTATCTTGACGGAAATAAAGTTACCAGTTGGTTGGTTCTAACTTGGTTCACGACCGCTGGTCGATGAGAACTAAAATATGGCCTGCGTTGGTTACACAAGTTTTAAGAAAATCATATAATTAATACATTTAAAAAATAATTACATAATGAATGTTGGGGACATCATGTAATTAATATATTTGAAAAATTAAGTAACTGTCGCATAACTAATAAGTGTTAGGGGCGGCATATAATTAATCAAGTAATTATACATAATTAATAAATGTTTCAAAAAAAGAGACGTGTTTAATAAATGTTCAAGAGTCAAGTAATTATAATAATAAATGTTAAGAAAATTTTACAATTAGTACATTTGACAAATTAATTGGACAACGAATGGTAGGAAATTCATATGTTATTGTATAATTATTTAATTACGAATTCACACTTTGTTTTTTATTTCCAAATGCTTATTGAATATTCGTCAAGCCCATCTATTTTACCATTTTTTTTCTCTTCCTTGACCAATTATTATCATTGATTTTCCCAATGATGCGATATATAATGTTGTAAAAATGCTGAAAACAACTAATTAATTAATTAGCTGTGAAGTATTGTAGAAATTTAGGTGTTTTGTTTCTAAAGAAAAGAAATAGAAATGTGAATGTATTATTTGAAACTCTGCGTGCCTATAATAATTTTTCTGAAGCCCAAAAAGAATTCATTACAAAATATACCAATTAAAAAAAAACATAAATTAGAAAAAACAAACCTATATTTGATATACAATAATGTTGTCAACGTCAGACGTGAAGTACTTCAGACGTGAGATACGTGAGGTACGTTTACGTATGATGTATAATAGAAGTAGAAATATGAGAAGTATCAGAAAATACAGTAAAATAGTTAGGAGAAGAATAGAAAGATTAAAATAGGATATTACTTCATTTGTAGGTATTATTGATTCATCCAATAGCATCACACAATACGCATTACCCTTTGTGTTTTTCTCTTCTTTTGTTTTCCATAACAATATTTAATTTTTATTTCTAAAAATTAAATCGAATAAAAATTCAAATTTTTAGTTTTGAAATTTCATAGATAAGTGGAAAAGTTTTATTTTGTTTACTTTTATTACAAAATGCTTCAAATTGAAGGACAAATTTTATACGATAAAGAAATAATTTTTATAACATGTTATTCTACATGAATTTTGATTTTTCTTTCATATTTTGGTATCAATTAAATCTGTAATTCTTTAAAACTATAAAGCAATTCATTGTATTTAAATAATAAAGACAAAATTAAACTGAATCCATAATTAGATCATTAATTTTTATAGGAACGATAAAAATTTAAAGCAGAATATGGAGAGAGTATAAAAGTTCATTTAATAGAATATATGAATATATTTATAAAAGTTCATTTAATAGAGTATATGAGTATATTTATAAAAGCTCATTTAATAGAGTATATATTTATAAAAGTTCATTTAATAGAATATATTTCATTTAATAGAATATATATCTATGGAAAAGCGAGAGAATAGGCAAACAAGGTATTTTAATTATTCATAATAGTATTTAATTACTTAATTGTTCAACTATTCATAAGAGCTAAAAAATAAATAAATATATCTATATACTCATATACTCATGTACTAAAGAGAGTAGATGAGTTTAAGACGGAAATAACAAAAAAAG
>NW_018108199.1:0-12749 GCF_000183805.2 Loa loa
CTACTACTACTACTACTACTACTACTACTACTACTACTACTACTACTACTACTACTACTACTACTACTACTATATAGAGCATAGATACTCGAAAAAGTCCTCACAAATGAATTTATCTCGCATAATCAAAGGCTAAATGTTGATCATTTAATCGGTCAGTGGGAAGGATATGTTTACATAGCATTGTACAATGTAAAGCAACATTCCTGAAATGCCATACACTGTTGGTTCCTTTTTCTTCCCAAAAAAATATGGAAATGAAAGTTGTGGGGAAATAAAATTGAATCCAGTTTACAAAATCGATCTATGAAGTAGAAGAGGATATTATGAATGTCATAGCTGAGAACGCAATGTTCTTAAAAGACAAAGGACTGCACCATTTATCGCCACCTGGTGTAATATCCTGCTGCATTCCAAAACAGACCCCTCAATTTATAGGAATTTATGAGAGTCTCCTGATTGTTTAGAATCAAGTCAAGAATTAATGTCGTCGTCATGAAGTCCCCTTCTTCATAAAATTCCTGACAAAAGCAAAAATCCCTTCCAATTTTGCATAGCTTCCCTCCCTAAGTCCAAGTGTTGTGCTGCTGCAGTTATTCGTATTTGACCTCAACTCTGCAGAGAACCTGCAAAAAATCGCTCACAGTAATAAATACTGCCTGTTATAAAACATAGAAAATTCCATAAAATGCTGAACAACGAATAAATAAAAAATAAAAATCAGAAAAGCAATTGTAGATGACGTACAAAAAGATGAACACGGTCTTAGCGATAACATCTACGGGAGGACGATGGATAATACGTACTATAAGAGTACCGAGAAATCCTGAAATCTCATGGGGAGCTCATAACGCAATATCAAATATTTTGGTTGCCATTCCAAAGTACTGTCAAGATCATTCGATTCGCGTTGCACTCATTAACGTTGCTAATGTAAGCAAAATAAGCTCTAACTGAGCACTAAATTAAAATAATTACCAATATACCAAACAAACTAATCCTCAAATTGTTCCTCTATCAGAAATAAAATGGACATGAATAGGTGTACAAAACAAAAGGAAGCAAGCAACTCCTTTCCGTTACACAACCGATAATCCAGCCAGTGATTGGTCAGGAGAATGATAACGTATATCAGTAAATCTCATAAACAGTACTGCGATGATTCATCGGTGGCAATCGCGAACTTTCTGCAAGCAGTCCTAAGTGGAACCAGCACTTGTTCAAGGATCAGGATACTTTTCCTCCATCTTACAATAAACCAACGAAGGGTGAGGAGGTGGAGGCGTAATTATGGATGATCACCAATTAAATATAATTTCTTAATATAATTTCTTATTCATGAGACAAAGATGCATAAGGAGCTGTGATGTCCACAAGCCGTATGTATCATATCACTACCACATCAGAATAGATCAATGGAAGATAGCAGAATGTCCAAAATACTTCCACGTTCAATAAGAATGATCAGTAACAGCGACACCCACTCTAATTGATTTCTGGGATAGTTTTAGGCTAGTACCAGCAGTTTGACTTTCCATACGAATTGCAAAGAGATGAAAGATACGGACAGTCAATAGAAGAATGATCTGAAGAACTGGTGACGTGATGATGACTCATCAATGACCTGGCAGCGATGGTAATGGAAGGAGGAAAAGGAAGACGAATACTGGAAGAGGGACATGGGAGTTGGAGCAGTAATAGGACGAAAGAGAGTGTGGTGATGTGTCACTCTCGGGTAATTCGCATGCAATGATGATAAAGACATCTTCTGGCCAGCTTACTTCCTTCCTCTAAGCATTATATGGTAATGAAGAGTAACGAGATCTCCTGCTTGTTCCCCGGGGACAACTCTCTTCTACTACATCATCTGTTCGGTTGGTATTGTGGGCATAACATGAAGGGTTGGTAGCGGAATGATAATGAAATATTTCAAAGTGCTGCAAAGCAAAAGCGAAGAGAAAAGTCAAGAATGGAACAGAGGCGGAATGCGAGCTAATGCGCAGTTTGTCTGTTGCGGTAGAACCATACAAATAAAAGGATGATGATGATATCACTTCAAGTAAATGTATGGTGGATAGGAATAGGGCAGAAGTATTAGCTTTTGAAGAGTATCAGCTTCATAAAGAATGAGCAGCGTCGTGATATGCTGTCTGAAGCTTTAAATAAGCCAAGACAGAGTAGGGCAGATAGGTCAGATCTTTGGACTCATCGATGCATCCATCGATGGAGTAAAGGCAAGATGGTTTAGCGGTAGTATGGTGGAAAAAGCCACGAACTGCAGGTTAAAGGTACCTCCTCTCTGACTTCTCTAGCAACCACTTTTGGCTGCATGGTGCATGTTACCAACGCCGACAAATTCCAGCTTGAACTGGAATAAGTATGGACGGAAGCCTGCAATGCACCAGCGTAACAATACCACTGCGATGAAGAGGCATCCACCCGTAAGAGCATCTCAGCGACGACAGGAGGCGAAGGGAAGGGCGAAGATAATTGCACCACGGAAACCGAACCCATCCAAACAACGCATATTCTCATTGCCACTACAAGATTGGACCCCACCCCATCCTTTTTCCCTTCTTACCGGACAGTGGCATCCCACATGTCTGTCCAGCTTCGTCGTCCATTTCTTTTCCACTGAGTTCCTAAAGTGGGTCGCTGTCCTGCCTCCCATTTCAAGCACACTTCATTTCTATTTGTGCTTGGCCAGTCGACCTCTGACCGCAGAGGCAGCAGTAAAAGCAGCAACAGCAAAAGGAGGAGAAAGAGGCATCATTTTGAAGATTGCAGTGAGTATCCACTGTGGGATGGGAAGGGACAGGAGAGGTGATAGATAGACTAAGCAGACGAATGTGGGTAGAAGAGATCGAGTCCAGAGTTAGTGATGTTCAGCTCTGGCAGATGAAAACCCGCTTGCTTAGCAACGGGAAGTCAGTCAGCTAATCATCCGACGGAGACAGTCTTCCAAAATTTCCTCTATTCGTCAGTGTGTCAACTGATCTATCTCTTTGCTCATTGAAGAATGTCTACTGATTCGAATTTCATTGGAAGAGGTTTGATTAAATGAAGGCTTGGTCTACCCACTCCCTTTCTATCTATCTCCAAATGTCTTACTCCATTAATTGTTGATATGAGGGTGTGTACACATACAGATCTCGTTTATAATTTACATCCATTCCCAAAATAAATATTCGTTGATGACTAAGCAAGAGACATAGTTGATTCGACTTATGTAACGGCTCGGAATAACCGCCTGAAGATGCTGCTCAAACTGCCCTTTGAAGGTATTACTTCTATACAAGAAACTCTAGTTTTTAAAATGAATTAATGGCAGCGTGGCACACCATAACAATTTGAATGATAAGAGACCGTAGAGTGAATCACTGAATCCCGTGCACTTACATGTTGAGCGGAACGGCTCTTAGGAATAATGCCAACATGGAATTGATATAATGCCAACCAGCTATGACAGCTTATTGATAAATTGTATTAAATAAATGTGGTGATGAATATGATCAGAAATCAGTCACTGATCGAAGGATCTGAAAGCGGAAGGAGAAGACGACGATTATCATTAGCAAGAGTTATGATGTGCTTTCAAATTATGTAAGAGTAGGGAGATTCCCAGCATTTTAAACAAAATGTCAATCATATTTGTGAGCTTCTTTTGTTTTGCATGTGATAACAAAAATGACCTTTGAATGGGGAAAAAAAAATCTTGAATATTTGAAGATAATATTTGACGCACTGTTAACTAATCGCTTTCAATAACGGCAAAAACAAACTGAACCGCACAAAGGAGCTTGCATCACAGAGGTATTGCCGTTTCCGGTTTAGAAAAAGTAATCCAGATTAATATCTCCTCGGCTAATTTTTCTGAGTCAAATTTGAGAGTACGCATGATGTCATTTAGAGACAGAAACCTGTGGAAATGAACGATTGTGAGGAGTAAAAGGCTTCAATAATCTGAACGTGTGGGGTGATTCACTGCTCCTCGTCACTCTTTTCAAGAAGCCAAGGCCATCAAGCAACCAACTCATTTTTTGGCTTATAAAGGAGCAACCATTTCATCCCACTTTGACATTACTTTCCGACGAGATCGTAAGGCAACTCTTTCAACCGTTCCAAAATTAATGACTTTCTGTTTTGTTTGTAAAAAAACATAATTAATTGTGCAAATGCATGCGGCACGTGTTTACTCCTCTTCTCCTTTTCAGTCCGATCTCCCGAGAATGCATGCACTCTTTTTATAGACTTTTCATAAATAAGGTAATTTTGAACAGGGAACAAATTGAACTATATTTTCCTCAGGATTATTGATTCTTCTCGTTTTGCTTCCCATTTATTTCTACTACTCCAAGATGTGTTCATGCCCGAAGAATGGGCGGATATTCTCTTACAGCTCTACTGTCATCAAATGACGACTTCCTCTCTTACTGGATGGGATCAGAAGTCACTTATAAGATAACTATAACTATACCATCAATGAAAGCATGAAGATAATAATCGAGTGGGATACAAAAAAGCAAACATGAAGCGACAAAAAGGTATGGCATGGGAAGTTAAAGAAATTCCTCACCAAGAGGAAAGCAGCCAAATGATGAACCAAATGAATATTAGGTATCTTTTACGGAGCATATTAGTAACAAACGGAGGGCTAAGAAATAAATATCGGATTTACTTATTGGTGCCTACGACGAAAAAGCTAAGTGTGGTATTTGTTTGTCGTATTGAATGAAAAAAGCAACATCTATAATAATTTATAGATTATCAGTGCTCTGTTCAGAATACTGCTAATATTTAGAGCGATTATAAACAGAGCAACTTCCAGACCAGGCAAATCACAATTTCATTCATATAGTTTAATTTGAAGATTCTAAAGCAGCACATGAAACAAATAATGATTTCGAATGCAAACGTTTTGAATTAATCTGTGTGGAAGGAAATTTTTTAAAGTATATAATTAGTCTACGGAAGACAAGACATTACGATACTCAAAGCGAGAGTTTTTTAATTGTTTATAAAGTTTGGTGCATATGTCACAGTACAGCAGCCAATAACTTCAAGAGGATCGAAGAAATAAGAGCAAGCGCTTAGCAATCGCTATCTTTGGAGTTACACAATGCTCCGTTACACAATGCTCCTGCTACATTTCTGGCTGATTTGAATTTAATAAACATAGATATTTCAGAAATTCTTGCATATTTTCATGTGATCTTCCAACCAAATGGGAAAAACTTAGCTAATATAGATAAATGAAAAATAGACTTCTTAGCAACCAGACAATTTTGATGTGAACTAGCTGAAACTGACCGATGATGAGCGGAACGGTTCAGACAGCATGCAATGACTACAGTGGTTTTCAACCGGTGATCCGTGAAGGCACCGGCGTGTGAGTAGAAAACAGGCGGAGACTGTCCTTATCAGTGTTTGATAAAGTAATAAGTTAAAAGTTTTCATTACAGTTTACCTTCGAATCAATGGAATTTGCTGTTTTGAACTTTGTGCTCCCTGTTACAAATAAAATGCCAAAGTAGCCCATGGCCAAAAAAATGTTGAAAACCACTATATGGTCGTGTTATGATTGACAAAAGTTATAGCAAACAGAGACGTATATAGTTGCCTTTTCGAGGAAAAAGCTCATAAGTTTTAAGGACGATAATGTCTTGTTACTTTCTTTTTGACCATCCTCCTAGAGGAAATTTTTTTAAACCAGCTAGGAGAAAATGGTTACGCCAGCAATGGAATCTTCTTTAATCTCTTGAATTAAAGATGGTTTTTCAAAGCTCTGTTAAGGTACTCATGGTGCCAAAAAGAAACAGACATGACCAGATACCCTCTTGGATTAATTCAAACAGTCAAACTATACGCTATGAATACAAATAGTTATCGCAAGCCTTCGATAACTTTAAAATTGCCGACGCATCCTTACATCTTCGTACTAACGGTAATCCTAATAATTTAAACATCTGGAAAAAAAGTAACCAAATGCCTAGAAAGGAACGATAATTATGTGACCATGGAAGAAGCAAAGAGGAAGCGTCCTTCTGAGCTCGTTGTTTATTGCGTAGGAGACATTTTTGATTAAATGCATCATTGCCGTCGATCAGTTTCTTCATAAAAACGAAGGAAATCGTATTTAAGTCAAGAAGAGACGAGAGAAGAAATGGAAGAGATTTCGCCGGAATTAGTCCCAAACGGTTGTGAAGATTAAAGTGTCCTGCAGAAGAACAAAAGAACATCTGATAGACGGACTTCTACACTGTTTTCTCTACCAAGTTATAACTGATTAACTGAATCAGAATTGAACGAATCAAATCAGATTGCAACATTCTGGTGTTAGAAAGAGAAAAGGCATAAATATAATGTTTTGTCGTACTGACTGAATCCTATCAGCAACACATATCAACATTTCATAATCAAAATGCGTCGGTGAAATTACATAAATATATTCTATTAACAATAATTTTAAAATAAGGAATGAGTTGACGAGAGATTTATAACCCCATTATTCAAGGTCGTAAAAATCCTCAATCTTGTGTGTTCAGAAGCTTCCCGCTAGAGTGAACCGGTTTTCCCGATGACAATTACCACAATTAATTACCATTGTATCACACTACCTGCTCATTTTTGCACTTAATCCTTTCTATCCCAACAATTTCAAAGGAAGGAAAGTTTCATGCGTCTTCGAAACAAATCAATTGAACATCTGATTTTCACATTTAGGTCTCAGTTATTTTTGAAAGAATTTGAAGGAAAATTTAAAAGGGTTTGGGAATGAACTGAATAATAACCAATCAAGCTATTCGAAGAATGTTGAAGGCGTTTGCAGTGTTAGCAGTCGACAGCAACCTCATATTTCACGGTCATGAAGATTGGACATTCTACTTGCATTTCTTCGACTTATCTGGAAGTTCTCGCTCATTTCTTTAGGAAAGACGGGAATTATATTACCTAGCAAAAGATAAAACTTGGATGTTCAAGTGATAGTAGCTATCAGATAAAATTACAGTGTTCCTCGCCCTTGACAAACTCAAAAAGATTAAAAATTGAAAAATAAGTAATCGTTATTTAAACACGCATTAGAAGGTGTAATTTTTCACTTTCCTAAAATTTTCGGGAATTTTTGAATAGTGGAAGAAATTATTGGAAAAAGAACAGAGTGGATATTAGAGTATTTAGAAAAAAATAGGGAAGAGAGAAAAATGGAAAGCAAAGAAAAAAGACTGAAAGTTCCAGAAAAAAGAAGTGCGATGAAATGGAAGACATTAGCTATGCATTGAAAAAGTGTTCGGGCTAGCAAGATTTAATTATATGTTCATTTTTAAATCCACTTTTTTCTCCTGAAGCAACCTAAGAACTAAACCCGGATAATTGCCAATTTAGAAATACCAAATATCTGTAAGAAAAGCTGATCCAAGACTTTTTTTCAACAGCGCTAACTAATAATTGGAACATTGTAAAAGCATAAAGTAAAAAAAGACATAATCGTTGAATACATTAAATGGAAAAAGAGAAACTAGCAGATTTCTGTTTCTTTGAAAGTAATTTTCCAACAAAATAACTGAAGATTATTGGAGGATATAGAGAAGACAAATGCTGACTTGATTCCTTTTTATGAGAACAATAAATGGTATACCTGTCATTCGTTTTACGTTACCCAGCAAATTTGTGGTGACGAGCAAATATCGCATTTAAATCAAGATAGGATGCATTTGTTAGCTTTTTGTGTTGTAATCTATGAAAGATACTACCGTGTAAATAATTTGCTTCTCAACTTAACGAATTTTAATTTGCAGTTTGTGATACAAAAAAGTCGCTGGTCAAAACCAAGGGTGTTTTTGAGAAAGAACTAAAAATCAGGATCTTTACTCTATGCCATTGTAGCTAATAGACTGGTAGCGTGCAAACACGAGGCATGACTAGCTGGAGAACAATCTATACTTAAATGCCATTTCAAATGAAGAAGGAAATGAATTTTACTCATCGGCTTAAGAATTGCAAAGGCCTTGAGGATATTGAACATTTGGATGCCTTAAAAAGGCATCTAATTAAGGGAGCATCTAATAAATGGAGTAGTAGAATTAATATGCCTTTTGTCTACTCCAGGGTGTCCTTTTCAGCTAAGCCAGATCCTTCGTTCCCAGCACTGCTCTTTTTTATGGCTGCCTAAGTGTGCATTGAAGTGTATCGTTCAAATAGAGGAAAACAGATGAAGAATGGAAAACTTTTTACTTTTTATAGCAAAAAAAAAGGAAAAAAATCAAATCTATCATTCATCTTGAGACGTTCCTACAGACCGTATTCTTTTGGGCCGATCCTCATCTTCATCAATTAAGCCAGGCAACTTGCTAAGTGCAGATCATTTTAGAACAAGCAAAGTGCAGATGATAAGTGCAGGTCATTTTAGAAAGAACAGAATATATCAACTGCAAATTGATCCGAAAAGTAAGTTCCAGTTTACTGTAAGCTAGAAGTGAGGATTCAACACAGAGACGAGAGCTAAATGCTAGCCAAGCATGTAAGCATGTGGTCAGCTAAATGAAATAGTTATTTGCATGTATAAAGTTATTGGACTAAAAATAAACATTATATTTAGGATGAATCCAAAACAAAAAATGAAAACAGTGAGTGTAATCCAATCCGTTGCAGTACCGAGACAAGATCTATGGGGGGAGGGGGAGGAGGGGGGTAATTATTAAAAGCAAAGTCGACAACCATTTTCATGATTCATCTCAATTAATATGAGTCATTCAAAGATTAATTGGTGTGGATGTTAACCAGATTTAACCAAAATCGATCTTCATATGAAAGATGTAGGACAGCGAGCAGAAGATATGAACTGTACTGGCGAACCTTCTAGACGATATTCCAAGAGCGGAAAGCAATCAGTGGATGTGTGAGAAGGAATCAGTGAAACTGGCACTTTCCAATGATGATATGCCACAGAAGTTATCAGTAAATGATTCGAATTCTGAATTAAGCAATTGTTGTTGGAAGAGAAGCAGAACAATTATTATTGCCGTATTTAAAAATGATGATTTAAACAGTATCAAAAGACCTGGTTATGACAAGAACGCATGTGACTTTTTATTACTCACATATATCACTCCAGGAGTGATGCAATGCTTAAGAGCGTCTTATCAGGGAAGCACTCGTAATCGAGATGAAGATAACACATAAATGGCTCATAAAAAACAGCACTAGAAAGAAGAAAGCACGCACTGAATTTGCAATTCTCACGACACACTTATCCCATATACGCGAGCTATTTCTTTCGAGGTTACAACCTCTGGGAATTCTTTACCACAACAGCATTATTTTCCAGCAGTTGTCCCAGTACCTATTATTTCACACTGGCTTTCAATAAGTTGAGATCATACAATGACCTTTCCTCTATGTCTTGCCAATTTCTTGCCCTTCTTTTTACGCAAAGTTTCCTTCGCGTATCGCTTCATATTCTTATATTCTGTATGCGGAATTTATTGCATACATTTGTCCCTGCAAATTGCTCCAGCGTTCAAATTCCTACTTAGTTTAGTCACCAATATTGTGACATGTAGCGGATCATGCAGAAACGGTAAGGAAATCGAGCATGAGGCACTGGTGAGAATTTCCACGAGTATTAGTTAGGATTTCCATCAGTCGAAAGGGTTGTGAAATAAAGGACAAAAGCAAGTTGTTTCCAAACTAGGATAAGAGCAAGATAGAATAAGTAATACAGTGAAATGAAGAGTGCAAAATGCATCACGCAATCCATCGAATACTACCTATATACTGAAAGCTGAGCAACAAATATTAATAAAGATGAGACGGAAATTTGCGCAGAGGTCTGACCGCAGTCGTACAACGCGACTTCTTCTTCGGTTGCAGAGAGTTAGGCGACGCGCCGCGCATGCGTGGTGACTCATCACTTTTTTTCGCGTAAGGGGTGGGATAGGCGATGTTCTCTTGTTGTGGGTGAGAGTTGTTCCTGGGCAAATCATGGGTACGGTGGATGTTCCCATGAGTGGTTCGTCTTGGTGCTACTTGCAGGTAAAAGATTCCTCCAGGCAGTTTCCATAGATTTCAGGTTTCGCAGTAACTTGCCGGAATGTGTTCTTTCTTGTTCTCATTGATCGAGTGTTTTTCGTTCCGATATGCGTTACGTTGTGTGCGTCGTGAACTGCACTCACTCTTTCTCTGAGTGTTCGCGCATGCACCTAATGGGCATACGTTCATGTGCTTCGCGCACGTCTCTTTTATACTATTCCAGGGGTTGCCAGATTTGTTCAAAAAGTGCATCAGCCCGTCGTTTTCAAAGGCTTTTCTTACATCAGCAAGCTGTTACTGTCATTCGTTTTGTGTGTGTCGCTTTCTAAACCGTAACTTTCATCTCTTACAACGATGAAGAGGAAGGGGACTCGTGGTCGTCCACGAAAACAGCAAGTTGCCGCATCTGTTATGTCAGCAGAAGATGATGCTGAACAAGCTATGGCGCCTGCAGCAGGAGAAGAAAACGTAACTGAAGGAAGAATTACCACTACAATTGCACAAGTTCGAATTTTTGGCTTTTATTTAACTTTTAGGCTTGCTTTGAAGTTTCACTTTCTAAGCAAGCTGTCAGTGTTGAAGCATTCTAATCTTCAAACTTTCGGTCTTTCCCCACATCTGGTGATACCTCGTAATCGACTGTCCATATTTTTCAAATTCGTTATTTCTGATTGTTATGTAATTATAGCGCATCCTTCATGTTTTCCTGTAATTTAAGAGCACAGGGGTTTGGGAACGTTTATGACTTTAAAAATAGCGAGATTTTTTGTTTTGAATCCATAGACTTGGTAATGCTGCTCGATCAGCTTAGGATGTGATTGGCACTTCCATGCAGAGGTGATGCGTTTTTTTGCTGTATTTGTCTTCCCTTTCGCACGTTTGTCATAATAAGTTGCCGATATGTTTCGAGAACGTAATGTGGCGGTAAGTTTTTACGCATGCGGTCGAGGAAGCGAGAAATGCTCTTTCGAAAGTATCATTGAATTCTTCGGTTCCTAGATCACGCCTTCAATTCCTTTCTGCTTATAGATTTTTAAATTGCTACCAAATAAAAATGGGGGAAAAATCGCTACATTGGTATGCGAAGCAACGAAGATTACTGAACACTAATTCATAAATCTTTAAACATGCCAAAAGGTTTATAAATCAGCGTCCGGTAAAGTTCGCTGCTTTGCATACCAGTGTAGTAGTTGCACAAGATATTTACTCCACTAGTCAAGTATTGCTTTCAGTATTTCTACATACGGTTCCAAAATTGAGCAAGGAAACTTTGGGATCTTTGCAAAAATGGGTAGTGACAAAAGCAGTTTATCCATCGCTCCGGTCGGTCTTTGAGTTTGAGGGATTTTCAGTACTAATTGAAAAGCATGCTTAAAGATTTATGAATCAGTGTCTAGTAGTGTTCGCTGCTTCGCATGCAATATTTTGTGTTATTAACTTTGTTTATTTTAAAGCTTATTGATGCGCTGCTTGTCAAACTTTCTTATGCAAATGTGCGCATCTGGCAATCTTCTTCAGAACATTAGTTAAGATTGTCCCCAGGTTCAACTACGATTGCAACAGGATTTCATCTTTTTCGCTATTCGTAGGCAATAATTTTTCAGGAAGAAGAAAAAACAGGTGAAGATCATACCATGACTGAAGTGAAAATGGAAACATCGGCCGATGTAAGTTTTTGATTTGAAATTTAATCGGATGTAGTTTTCAAACAATTTTGTTGGATTTGGCCACACTTTATAGTTGCTTTAAATTGTTTAGAGAAATATTCGACTCTTACACCTTTTAATTTTTTTCCATTTCTTCAGGAAGCTTTGGATGAAGAGCCTGAAACCCAGGAAGAGGAAGTGCAGGAGCAAGAACAAGATCAGGAGCACGAACAAGAACAAGAGCAAGGACAAGAGCAAGAGCAAGAGCAAGAACAAGAACAAGAACAAGAGCAGGAAGAAGAAGAAGCCACGACAGCTAACGGGGATGAAGTGAAGGAAGAAGATTCTGATATTAAGATGGATACAGCCGGTGTAGTTGAAGCATCTGGAGATGTAAGTTATTTTTCAGAGGGTGTTTCTTGTAAGAACAACATTACTTTAAGTTATATCTGTGGAAATCATGCAGATGATTAAGAAGCTGTTTACGAGATTGCATTTTTGATTAGTCTTGCACTGCCGTATTGATGGTGAGCGTACACATTTTAGGGTGAAACGGAAGATGCTCATTCTTTGCTAGTGGAAACTGAAGAAGCAGAATTTGTTGAGAACGAAGTTTACAAGGGCTTGAGAGCACAGAGTGTGAAGCCAAAGGTCGCTGTAGCACTGATTGAATTATATGAAGCAACTGATATGTCACCGCAAGAACTTGACGATCGTGCAATTGAAATGCTTCGCTCCCTTCCTCTCGAACATGCATTGTTCATCATCAAAGAGGTATAAAAAATATGTTCGTTATCTTAGAATAGATAGTTTTACGTGAAATAATCGAGTTTCATCAAGAAAGTCTGGGAAGAAAATTTTTTACAGAAGTCATTTCAGGTGAAAGAGTCGAAACTCATGGGTGTTCAAAACAAGGCTCAGTTTTTAATGTCGGTTATGCGCAATTTTCGTGACAAAGTTCGACAGCTTGGAGCAAACGTTGCTCTCTCGCAAAAATTGGTCAATGGACCTTCGGTTGAAAAAATCAAGGAGATTGGATCGAACAGGATACAATTAGAAGTGACCATCGGCCAG